>NW_026118111.1:0-40441 GCF_001640805.2 Lates calcarifer
GTCATAGTTGTATAATCGCAAGATTACACTCGAGGGTGTCCTTTAACGTCATTTGAGCACGACAGTGATGTGGTCAGGACTGAGGTGCTTGTTAAAACACACCCTCTCGGCTAATATTGCTTAATTACCACATCATGTCACTTCCACTGTGTTGCTTCACTGTGCCATTAACTAGCACACAGGATGTGATGCAATTGAATTTTGTGATGCTCAGGGTGAATGGGTACACAGAAATATCACCATTTCCTGTCTGGAATTTTTTCCAGGTTCCATCATACTTCACTTTCCTCTCTACCAAGTTTTCCTTCTCTGGATATCACCTGACCACTCACCCATCTGTACACCTGGACCTTATTTCCTCTGTCACTCTCAGTGTATATAGATGTAGATATCTTTCAGTCAGCTTACTCTGCTATGCTGCTGTAGAGCTGCAGCTGAATAACTCTTATTTTTGTTTTTTGTTGAAAAAATATACTTCAGCATAATTTAAGAAAACATAAATAAAAAAAACTCAATATAAATAAATATTGCTAAACAAACAGAATTTCTTATGTCTAAAACTTGACCACACCCAGTTAAATACTCATAACTGACTGCACACATTTCTACGTATATTCCAGTTAATTATTAAGTCTGTACCTCATCTGCAGGTACAGATATCTTACAATCATTTTTGACAATAAAATGCGGTAAGTGGTCAGTCCACGTTGCAACATTTTTCTATGCACTATCAGTTGTGTTCCTTTACATGCTACATTTGCCAGTCAGAGAAAAGCTGTTCCTCTCAGCTGCAGAGCTGTAAGAAATACACTTAGAGGTTTTATGAACATTTGTGAGGCTAAACTCAGCATGAAAGAACCTATTGTGTCTCGTGGAGAATTACTGGAGTGTTTCCAGACTTCTATTCAATTCTTTAACCATGTGAGTGAGCTTGTATAAAGAGTGTCTGAAGAATATTAATTGTTTTATCTAAGAGATGGAGAGAGGATAGACGGTGATGTGATGGAGACGTGGCAGAGGAAATAAGAGCATGACTGACATGAAACTGGTCATTGTCACCCAGGAGTAATTCAAGACATGGGAGATTATTTTTCAGGCCCTACCAGAAGAGTCTACAGTATGAAGAGGTCGCAACTGAAATGTCAGTCTGTTACTACCTTCTGTACCTTCTCATATCAAATAAAACTACAGTGTGGATCAAATAATATTACTGTATGTTCTGATGTAAAGTCAGGAATAATGGAAGCATTTAATAGCATCTTAATTAAAGGTGCTATATATAAGTTTCTGCTAACACTACATAGCCAACATTAATATTAACAGCTGTTTCTTACTGGTCTAGAAGAAAAGTTACAAGTTTAGCATCAAACTTGATTCCTTAACTTGAAAGAGCTACCTCCAGCAGTGGGAAGCAACTCCTATGTTAATTTTTGTTTTGCTTCTTTTTCTATCACTTATTTTCTTCTGCTAATGAGCTAGCCCTATCCTGTCTTGTAATAGCACTTTGCAATAGTGAGTCACTGTAGCATCTAGTCTGCACTCAGTCCAACATGAGGGTATGAAGAAGTAGCTCTAACCTCTAGTCAAACAATAATGAAGCTTTGAAGGTCTTAACAGCTGTTAACGCTAACACCAGCTATGTAGCAATAGCAAAAACTTACAAATAGCACCTTTAAATACAGAGCACTGAAAAGAGATACTGTAGGTTTTTTGCCATTCAGTTTTCAAGTGGATAGTCCTTGATGTATGCTATCAATTGTGTTACTGAAATTCTGAGTAAATCTTTCTCCAATAATAGATACATATCACTTCTTATACACACCTTAATGAGCTTGTTTAACATGACAATGTGCCGTCCTCACTTTTCAAAATAAGTAAGCAAATGGTTTACTAATTTTTCAAAAGTGTTTTTTCAATAATGGATATAATGTATATCACTTCAGTTCTTATACACCTTAATGAGCTGTCCATCTCCTGTCCCGATGAAGAAAACCATCCAGGCCTTCTGCCTCACTGCCAGCACAGAGGTCATGTAGTTCTGTCTGAAGAGCACTGCCTTCGGCTTCAGGGTCTTTGGCTGAGAAACACAAACACACTGATCATCAGGTTTGGATCCAACAGGTATTCAAGCTCTACAGAAGAGTATAACTTTAAAGTCAAGAAGGTACTGGAAATAACCTTTCCTTACTCAAAGCTCAAGCCAGTTCACTTTAATTGCTTCAAGTGAACTGGCTGTTGTTTGTATGGCATCACATTTACTTACACATAGACTGACATTTAATTTCAGCTAATTGTCTTACCATGATGCGTAGTTATATGACCAACTTTGTCTCAGATAACTAATATGCTGGTAATGACTATCAATGTGAATAAGTGTCCAGTTACAGTTACTGACAGCTGAATTATTTGTCACTGTCTCTCCAGCACCAACTCTATAAAACCTTCACAAACTGACTTCTTACCTTTGTAACACTTGTCTTTTCGGGACAGACACTGCAGAAGTCTGGATCTGAATCGTCCTCTCCGGTGAGATCGCGGGCTGATGTCAAACACCAGCAGCTCGGTGTTGCTCTGTCCTCCGTCCACACTGAACACTCCGCTCCAGAGCACGAGGCCCGCCCGGGATCACCGAGGAGGCCAGGAGTCTGTTCCCCTCACCACCAGCTTCAGAGACACTGAGAGTCGCACCCCGCAGAGACCTGTAAGTCTGGTCTTGCTGGTTTTGCCCTCAAGCCAAATGAGACGGACGTTGTTACTTTTAGCGGCTGAGAGCACGTTGGAGAGCAGATACATGGTTGAACTGATCTGAAATCCGTCCACAAACTCCACATCACCTTTACTTCTGATCGAGGGCGTGAGTTGATCATCATTTAGAGAAAATATACCTCCCGCTTGTTTTTCAACCGTATTCTGAAGGTTGACAGTTTGGATATTAGAGGTGCAGCTGCTCTGTTCGGTGTTGGGTTGATGTTGCTGTACCCCGGTCAGAATGTAAGTGTCTTGTGTTGGATTCTTCTTCAGATTCACCAAGACCGCGACGGACGCGTTGCTGCTCCTCAGTGGTCCCACCTGGATGCTCTCCCTGTGCACAAGGTTAGAGATGTTCTTCAGGTCCAGAACCTCGCCAGTAACCACACTCCTTGTCGATCACCCCGCAGCTGATCAGAGTGTCGTTCTCAACAAATGGCAACAACACGTTGACTTTGAAAGTTGCGTTCCACGAAGCCGTCTCAGAAACCCGGTAAAACGACACGTCGTCCGGCTGTTGGTTCCCGCCCTTCAAGATTCCTCTCAGGGTCAGACTGTGGACCAGAGTCAGGTCGTGGTTCAGCTGGTACAGCTTCTCCTCTGTAGCGATGTAAACCGTGTTTGTGGTCACGGCGAAGTGGCGGAGATCTCCATCAAAAGTGAAGCCTCCATCCTCCGCCAGACACCGAGCCGCTCCTCCCCAGAGGATAAATAACAGACCAGGCAGCAGGATCATCTTCTACAGCGGTGGCAGCTTTGACTGGGAAACGCTCACACACTGACGGCCTGCATGGTGCTCTGCCTCCACCACAGTGTCACCAGAGTCGTGCGTAAAAGCGCAGCGCGCCTCTGTTGAAAAGAGAAGTGTCGAAAGTGGGAGGGAGCGCCAACGAAAGCGAAAACCAACAGACTTGGTTCTAAGATAAAGTGATTTTGCAGCATTACTGTTTTCACTCAGCTCTGTTTGTCTCACCTTTTATAATGTTTCATACAAAATCTGTAAAGTTTTAATCTAATCACAGGACCATATGCACGCAGTGATATGTGCGCTCTCCCGGGCACATTCCTGACGATGGCAGCCTCCAGCTGAATAAAAGGCCTCTAATACATCAGTTTTAAACAATCCACATAATGACATCCACCTCAAAAAGAACCAACAGTCGTGGTGTGGCGGACGAGAAGATTTCCGCCCTAAATTCATCGATTCTCAGTGAGGCAGCAGGTTCTGATTGTTTGACTGCTGTGGCCAATCCACACAAAAGAATGGTTCCTATCCATTTTTAAAATGAACTTTGTGAATCCTCAGAGGGTTTGATCTTAATGTGATGATCTTGTAATGATGACTGTGTAATGGGCTTCAGTACTTTATACCATCTCATGTCCACTGACCCCATCAATCAAAATCACCAAGTGACCAAAACTGTAACATGCAACTTTCTCCATGTTCCAACTACAGAACAGCAAAGATGATAGCACGTGATTTCTGGATGACATCTAGTGTCAACTTTGGGAAGTTGTTTCCTCTAGCTGTAAGCATGCACTGGATGTCACTGACCAAACAATAATTACTCATAATAATGAGCCTTGTAACACAAAAATATCCCAGAAAATAAATGGACCCTTGTAGTGTTTTTCCACTCTAATGATCAAATAAACCAGAAATCCATTACAGATAATAGAGATAAAGTAATTTCTTCACCAATATTTGCCCCAATATATATGTTTGTTTGTTTGTTTTTTTATATTCGCCATTAATAATCTCTAAAATACTTTATGTGAATGTGAGGACAAATTACAGAGAGGAGAGAAAAGACACAATAAGGGTCCTGTTCCATGTCATCTCCCTCTGTCTCTCCACTGTGAGCCAATTAAAGGTAAAATGTCCCAACAAACAATGAAACAAAATTATATTCTCAATATAGGTGCAAATATATTCATACATTTGTGTGTATGCAGGTTCAGCTAATTGTATCACTGTTTACACTTTTTCATATTCACTTAATCATAAAAACATCAAAATAACTTTGAAAAAATGGTAACATTATGTAGAATATATAGTATATATACTTAAAAACCTACCTAATCTCAGACAGTTGTAGGCTGCCCTCTTGTGGTTGAACTGAAACATTGTATTATTACTCCAGTTTGTGTGTTCCTGTGGATAAATCTATCTCTGATTACTTCATTATAGCAAAGATAATTATTATTTTTCCAGAATTACTTACACATGAATTGTTCTTATTTACATTTACTATTTGCATTATCTGTTTGTTTTGGAGGAATGCTCTGTGTTTAATTTATTTTTACCTTATTACATGTCCCACTTAATCTACCTTTCTGATAGTCACTAAAAGAGGCTGTTGTTAGAGGCCATTTTCCTCTGGACTCCTTTGACTGGCATCACATCTATAGCTGCTGTCTCAACCAGTTAAATGGTTATTTTAACATACGCATTTTCATCTAATCTGGTTTACTTCAGCTATGACCATAACAGTGTCATATACTGAAACCAAACCACCAACAACCTTCAAGGTGATCAACAAGCAAATGTCACTGTTGGAGTCTTGTTACATTATCCATCATCAGGTAAATCAGTATTTTGATTGTAAATACAACTGTCCTGTTCATTAAAACCTTTAAATCATCTATTGTTGTGATGGAAAAACAGGCCTCATTAGTTTTATCTACTTCATTACAGACATTTATTGATTACAGTTATTGATTTGATATTGATATACAATAACTACAGTGTTCAGCTTCCTTATGAGGAATGTTATGTTCATGTTATGTCCATGGTGTATCATATCAACTGCAGCATCCATACATACTTTGCTGACTGCAATAAAGTTCTATACTACTAAAAGGCTGAGGTGCTGAGCAGTGCAGGAGACGAACAGGCTTAGTCTATACAATATGTCCTCTTATAACAGCTGTACCATCAGAGAGGATGAACTCAGTAGAAAAAAAAAGACTTGATCACAAAATTTATAGTAAAAGCACTGACTCTGTCAAAAGGATACAGATGTCAGAAAGAGCCTCAATAAAGAAATAGTTTAATATTTTTAAATATGCTTATTCCCTGACATGATTTAGATGAGAGGACCAACAACACTCTTCAAGTTTGCACAGTAAATATGAAGCTAAAGCCAGCAGCAGGTTAGCTTAGCCTAGCACAAAGACAAGGAAATGGGCCAGTGTGATGTAATGGTCAGACCTCGTTCATCTGCGTTTCTTCAACCATCGACAGATAATCACCAACACTGAAAGACAAACAGTTACTGATTCAAACCAGACAGACAGTGGAGTGGAAAAGGTTCTCAGTCAGTATTTCTACCACCACTGGATGTCTGCACTCTATTGAATGTAGTAGAAAACTATCATTAAACATTAACATAAATGTACACAACAATTATACTGAATCTAATCTACATTTACAATTGATTTAGATTCAGACTGTCTATTAAACTGGTATTAAACAGACAAAATCACTTTCAGTCCAGCCTACTTAATGTACTTACCAACAATAACACAGGGAATCAGGAGGATGCACAGTATCAGAGGGACCTGTGATGAGGACGGAGGCTCAAGTCTTACCGTCTTTTCACCGTACATTATCTGGGGAAAAAAAATAAAGGCACTTCAATAAAGAATTTTGCGGTGGGATGTCTCACTGGACCAGTGGGTCAAAAATAAATGAACTGTATGTTTACTATTGAAACCACTGCATGAAAACCAATATTTGCTATAAAAAAATTCAGCACTACCTTGAACCACCTGCCTATACTTAAAATAATGTTTAGGTTGTATGTCTTTATAGCACTGTCTAGATTGGAGCAGTGGGAATGAAAGACTTACCATTAAATGCTGGAATTCAGCACTGGATGTGTTCTTAATTTCACAGAAAAAATGTTCTATTTCGTTGGTGGTTTTTTTGCTCTTCATGATGCAGGGATATTGTTTTCCTTCCTGATCGCCCCACACTGACAACTCTGCTTCTGTCATATCCAGTTTGTCTGCCTTTTTCTGAAATGACAAGAGAAACAAATGCTGACCAATGTGTTCATGTCCTATGTTTGTGCAAATATGATAATAATATCCATTACCTCTATGGTGATGCGCACATCGTCCCCTATTCTCGTGGATGTGAAACCAGTAAACTCAGGGTCTGGATAGTAGGTGATTTTATCAGAGCAGGACAAGGTTTCATTGGCTACTCTCAGAAACACAGTGCTGGTAAAAGTCCTCTGACTGTTTTCAGCTGCAGGTGTGTCATAGGTGAGATTCTGCAGTGAATTAAAGGAACATTCTGTGTTATATAGAATATGATATAATCTATGTATGGCATAGCATGACATGATGGTAAACTAAGCAATTTAATATGACATGATTCAACAGGATGTGACATAACAGTATGAAGCAACATGACACTGGTTGATGTAAAAAAACAAATCATGCTAACACAACACAAGAAGACAAATGTGATGTCAAACAAGTGGAGGATAATTTATGACGTGCTTCACTCTGCATGGTCGTGCATATGTTTAGATGCATGTGACAGTTATAATGTAACTGTACTATAATGCTAGAAGATTACATGTGATGAGCTGGAGTGACAGGACATATTCTAATATACTGTGGCATGTTGTGATATAATGCCACAGTCTAGTGTAATGCAGCATGACATAATAAATAGAAGATAACAACACAATGGAACATTGTGTTTGTCTACAGACCCACCTGATAGCTGCTGCTTCCTGGAGGTCTGACCCTCTGTGGGGCGTGGCTGTGTGTGACCCCCTCCACAAAGTCCAGGTGAGAGCCCATGAGTGTGATCTCCCTCTTCCCACTACAGGACACAGAGCAGCAGCCAATCAAAGGAAAGCAAATTTAGCACAAAGGCTCTGTTGTTCTAACATTTTGTTGTGATATCCTCAGCATGGTGATACATGTTTTGCAACTAGTGATTATCACTAACTACATGTACTGTAACAGGCCTCAGAATTCTCTCCTTCTTTGTAAGTTCTTCTGATTTGTAAGTTAACTCATTATTAAAAAGTGTTCTTCTGTGTGTTTGGCCTGTGTTCTCTTCTCTACTCCAAAACAGTGACACACAGTTAAAACCTAAAACCAGTGACACTGAAAAAATACTGAATAGAATAAAGAAACACATGAAGAAAAAGACATAAGAAAAATAAATAAAATAGTAAGAAAATATTGTTATTGTTTCTTTGTACCTGTGTTTTATTGTCAGTGGAAATTCAAGTTTCAGTGCCCATAAAACCTTTCTAAATGCCAATGTTTCCAGTTCAAGTTTTCTTTTCAATACCAAACTTTATTTTCAATGTAAAAAAAATAATGTCAGTGGTCTACCCCTTAGAAGTGGGGCTTGGTGTTGCTGCAGCTAAAAGGGGAAGTGGCTCTTATGGTGAGAGACTGCTTTTAGGAAGTTGCTATCTTTCCCCATCAGATAACCTCAACCTGTGACTGTTCTCAGCAGAATCTACTTGAGCAGTGACAAAACACTGATGGTAGCTAAAAAAATGCAATGCCAAAGTGTCAAATTCAACTGTCAAATCAGTTACAATAAGTTGGTGTAATTACAGTACATTAATGAGGGCATGATGTCACCTTTT
The DNA here is from genome assembly GCF_001640805.2 of Lates calcarifer. NCBI lineage: Eukaryota > Metazoa > Chordata > Actinopteri > Centropomidae > Lates > Lates calcarifer. The sequence goes on from NW_026118111.1 coordinate 8,382, forward strand.
TGTTTTTTAGACCTAATTTCCTATCTGCCCATGTCACCTCATGATCCCAGTGATGGTCCTGTTTGTTCATAATCGTTAATCTGCTGTCTCAGAATGGATTAGGTGATGTAGCAGCATGCTACACGTGTTCCTTAAAATTGTTCTTGAAATGACTTACTAATACTTTTAATACCTTTACGTTCCTCCACTACATTTAAAATAATGAGAAAGAAGTCACCACTTCAAGAGAAGCTGTGGTTAAACAGCCTGCTAAAAATATTTGACCTCATATCTCCTTTCTGTTGATCTATATCTATCAGCAGTGTGTGATGTTCTGTAAATGAACTCTATGATTTGGAGAAACAGATATCAAAACTTGATGTTAAACATGGTTGTGGTTTGTTGAAACATTTCAGTGACACTGCAGCAGCTGGAAATAACAGATCTGAATTAGAAAATGCATTTCCTGTGGTAAATGCTTGTGAATGCTGAGAGCTAAATTAATTGCTCAGGCAATGCTTAAAATGGCTGAAATTATTGTTGAAAGAGAGAGAGAGAGAGAGAGAGAGAGAGAGAGAGAGAGAGAGGAGGTGAGGGACAAACAGTTCAAAAGAGAAGTGTGTGTAATGGTAAATCACCAATGAGAATGACCCATGTGTAAATGTGCAGGTCTCAGTTGTGTGTGTGTGTGTGTGTGTGTGTGTGTGTGTAAACAGCACAGAGAACAGAGGAGGTCTTAATGGCCAAATGTCCATCACACAGTACTGAGAGGTGGCTCAACCCTAAAAACTGGCCTGGCTTGGCTGTTTTATTAACAGAGAGAGCAAGATAATATGGAGATGAATGGAGCAGGTGAGGGCTCCTCTTGGTGATCAGAGGCTGCTACTGCAAAAAGCGTAAATCCTATGGCTTAGGGAGTCACACTGTGTGACAGAGCACAAAATTATCTACAATTTGAGGCATAAATTGTGTGTGAGACGTGAAAGCTGTGGGCAGGAGAAGAGTTGAAGCACAAGAATTTCTGAAAAAGTTGAAGGACTGAATGGCTAGAGTGAGTGATGTCACACAGTGACTCAGCCTTCACACTAATGAGATCAGATTTGACACTGTGACAGTTATTCAGTTATTCTTGGAAAGAAACTCAGTCATGTGTTATCCTCAGGAAGGTTTTAACATGTGTGTGTATTATCAGACTGTAAAAGATTCAACAAATCCAATCATACCTGACCCAGCTGCTGCTTGGGACAATTTTGGTGCAGGATGGTGATGACTTGTAGGTGATTTTAGTGTTGCCATGGCAACCACCATCTGGGAGGAGAGCACATACTTTGACCACACCTTTACCATCTGTCCTGGGAATGTGGAACGTGAGATTCACGCCTGTGTTGTTCCATACAGGAGATCTGAGCACAGCACACAGGACGACAGAGAGAGAGAGAGAAACCAGTTCATCTCACTGAGTCCAAGACTTGTTTGTTTGCATTGACAACTTAACATCATGACAACAACAATGCAGAAAACCTGAAAACTGTTTCCCTTTAATAACTGCATCTTTCAGATGTTGAAAGCATAATGTTTGTTGCCCATAAACAGACTCACTCTTGGGGAGTGCAGTCTGTGTCCACAGTCATCCTCACTCTGGTCACATCTCTGAGGTTCTGACCTGACAACACTGCGTGGTTTCTGCCGTAGAAAGACACGACACTGGGGGTGATGGAGGAGATCACTGGCCTCTAAAACACACAGAAACAACCATTTTTAATGTATTGCCTTCCACTGTTTAATCTCTACTGAATGTGAATGAGTTGAACTTGAGAGGAAGAATGTGTGTGAGAGGTTCAGACTCACAGAAAAGTTCATCCCAGACTCCATCGTTTGACAAACACTGTCCTGCAGGAGGAAGCAGGGGAAAGAAATTCATCAGTTTACATGACATTCACAGTAAAGGTGCTTCTAGATTTGACTCAAGACCTGTTTCACCTCAGGTTAGTTCAGCTGAAGCGGTAGAAAACATCCAGCCTGAGGTAAATGCCAACAACTGTAATGCTGTCATATTTACATCTTGTGTGTATGAGCATAAAGAAAATGAGGCATTTTGGTTTCATGAGTAGTTTACTTCACTAATGACTGATCAGAAACAGTTGGGCCCAGTGAAACACACTCTCTTACTCAGAGGGTTTTCACAGTGAAGGTAGTATCTTTACAAAGTGTCTAAACTCTGAACAACTCAGAGCAGACAGCTGGGTGCTGAATCAGCTGGTGACCAGTTAGTAAACAAGACACAACATGTAAATAAGACCGGTGTTGCTGGAAGGCATTTCTTTTACATTTACAATAAGAAGTCACTATTTACAGACTGTTAATAACAAATATCTGACAGCATGTTCAAAAAGTGGAAAAGCCTATTTTAGATAATTACATTGATCACTCCTTGATTTGCCCAGGAACAGCTGTTTTTGCTCCAGCCACATCCAGCCCTGATACACTGCTGACACCTGAAGAGAAAACAAACCTTATAACATGTTGGTGTTAAGATCAGCACTGATATAACACTAGAGAAATGGATCACATGGACTTGACAGAGAACAGAGACCACAACATAGTAATATATGCTTCCTGGCTATGAAAAGACAAAGTTTTTTTCATATAACTTGGACCTAATGATTTCATCAGTGATGCATTTGACTGATTCTGTGTTTCAGCTCTATCTATTATTTTCTTCACAGTCAGTGTCTTTGGTTTCTTTGAAATGATAGTGGACTTACAAGACAGAACTTGGAGGTCCCCTGATGTTTGAACAGTTGGTTAACGTCAGTTGTTCCAAAAAGTGCGTCTTCCCAACTCTAATTCTTACACTGACACCCAGACCTGACATGAAAATAATACAACAAACATTACAGCAAAACAGTTCTATGTCAGAGCTTTCAGTGATAAATGTGTTTACATGTAATATAACACTGTATGCTGTGAGGCATCACAGATCTGTCAGCTGCTAAACAACTGGATATAGAGTGAGGTTACAAAAGAAAGACAGAGACAAACTTTCTGTTTCACTCTGAAACTATCATTAGAAACAGCAGAGGTAGTAACCAGTAAACAGCAAATCAATATCAGGTGTGCCAGCTGGATGCTCAGGTACACCAGCTAGCTGATCATATGCAGGCCTGAGGGTTTAATATTATGGATTTCCTGATAAACAAGTCTAATTGTTACTGTGACATGCAGCCTGTTCAGTGACTGTCTTTGTTCAGCAGTGTACATTTTATAAAATGTAACGATATATAACAAGAGACAACACAGATTCATCAACTGAGAATTTCTGTGATTTTATTATGACACTGATGAGGTCCTTGATAATCAGGTATTAGGTCACTGGATTATTACATTTATCAAAGGTCACTGACCTTCAGCAGGAAGTCTGCTATCAGAGAAGATGCAGGTGCATTGTGGGAACAGTGGAGGAGGGCCACTCCTGCTACAAAGCTCACTGGAACTTGCAGAGAACTGACAGGCGAATCTGGACAGTGTGCTCTGACCCACAGTCAGGTGTGTCTGGATGTTCAGTTTGATCTGAGAAAGGTGGAGATGTGAGTGTTTAAAGGACAAATAACTGACACACACAACTGATCAGAGTTAAAACCTTTGACTTCATCTCTACCTGACCAGTTGGCTCCTTTTCAACTTTGTAGGAAACTATTTTGTGTTGGTGATCATCAGGAATGGACACCCAGTCTGAATCTGTGCAGTCATCTTCAAATGTGCACCTAGGAAAAGAAACATTTGTTAAACCCAAGTTTAGAATTGTTTAAAGACGTCAGATGCAGATGTTGTTTCTCTGACCTTGATTTAGAGCCACACCAGACACAGTGTGGATCCTGTGCAGACCAACACTCCTGCACATTTGTGTACATGCTGCACTTTGACACAGGTACACGCTTCATCTAGAACACAAACATTAAGCAAAACTATAAAATACAGCATATGTGACACTGTGGTAATAAAAAGACGATCTGAAAATTTGAATGTTTAACACAGGTGTGTGTATACCTGTACAATGCACCTACCTGGTTTTGAAATGGCACATACACATGTTTATGATCCACTGGATCCAGAAGTATTTTGGGAAACACTTGGCGATCATCATTGGCCCTGTAGAGCACCATGGGACAGGCGGTGTGATAGTCCTTATCTACAGCAAGCTGACAACAAGAATGTAGCTTTGGTTATGTTTCTGAGGAACTGAGCTGCTGCACTGGTAAATATTTGAAGTTGAATTAAAATGGGTGGAACAAAAAACTGCTCTGGTAAAATGAGAAGCATCTGGAGCCACTTGGTTCAAAATATGAAAACTGCAAAAAGTGAAAAATGTAAATGTCAAATTGATTTGATTTGTTCACATTAAGAAAAATACTGAATATCACCAGATCTTTCAAATCACTGATCCAGTCTTACCTCCTACCCACAGTGAGCTTCACTCACGCAGCCAGAAAAATGGATCTTTGGCCCTTTAACTGAGATTTGGCTTGAGCATAAAATCATCCTTAAAGACCATTAGTGCTGCTTTTGACAAACAGCTTAATTAAAGTCCAGCCAAAAAACATCTGCATATATGAATGTCTTATCTAATTCCTCAAACAGAATATAACAGGAGATATTTTGTACTAAACAAGACTTGTACAGACAAAATAACGGAAACATTATTTGTTGCTGCAATCAGTAACTGTGGTGAATGGTGAACTTAGAGCTGAATTCTTGTGATGTCTGTGGTTCAGGCTTCATTTAGGTCAGGCCACTAGCTTAATGACCACCACCACCACTATGGTTGTTGAAGAAAACGTTAATTCACTGATGCCTTTTAGTCCTAATGAGAACACTGTTTTGTCCTCTGAATCCACTAAGAGCATCACAGCATCACAGAAAAAAAGATGTGCATTGAAAACTTCATGCTGGTGTTTCTATTGAATGTCCATTATAAAACAAGTAGTTCTGACCAAGCAATCTGATTGATTAACAAGACATTTAGAATGTGCAATAATTTAATTTAATTTAACCACAGGCCATATACAGTTCTCCATATTTACTTATCCTATCTCATTCTTATTTTATTCTATTTATAGTTTGTATATTTAGTTAAGAGTTTACAGTGTATTTTTTTTTATCCTATTAAGAGTTTACTGTTTATTTCTTATATATATATTCTCTATCTACCTGTTTGCAAGCAGTTGCTGTTGTTGCTTGCAAACTGTCCTGTGTGTGCTGCTTTTCTGTCCATATAAACTGCTGGAAACTTAATTTCCCTGAGGGAGTCATCCCAAGGGATCAGTAAAGTCTAGTCTAAGTCTAAGTCTAAGAATGTGCTCAAATTAGCATGACAGTGTGGCTTACTCATCACCAAAGATATTACTCCGCCATATACATTTTACTTTGTTGGTCATAGTTGTATAATCGCAAGATTACACTCGAGGGTGTCCTTTAACGTCATTTGAGCACGACAGTGATGTGGTCAGGACTGAGGTGCTTGTTAAAACACACCCTCTCGGCTAATATTGCTTAATTACCACATCATGTCACTTCCACTGTGTTGCTTCACTGTGCCATTAACTAGCACACAGGATGTGATGCAATTGAATTTTGTGATGCTCAGGGTGAATGGGTACACAGAAATATCACCATTTCCTGTCTGGAATTTTTTCCAGGTTCCATCATACTTCACTTTCCTCTCTACCAAGTTTTCCTTCTCTGGATATCACCTGACCACTCACCCATCTGTACACCTGGACCTTATTTCCTCTGTCACTCTCAGTGTATATAGATGTAGATATCTTTCAGTCAGCTTACTCTGCTATGCTGCTGTAGAGCTGCAGCTGAATAACTCTTATTTTTGTTTTTTGTTGAAAAAATATACTTCAGCATAATTTAAGAAAACATAAATAAAAAAAACTCAATATAAATAAATATTGCTAAACAAACAGAATTTCTTATGTCTAAAACTTGACCACACCCAGTTAAATACTCATAACTGACTGCACACATTTCTACGTATATTCCAGTTAATTATTAAGTCTGTACCTCATCTGCAGGTACAGATATCTTACAATCATTTTTGACAATAAAATGCGGTAAGTGGTCAGTCCACGTTGCAACATTTTTTCTATGCACTATCAGTTGTGTTCCTTTACATGCTACATTTGCCAGTCAGAGAAAAGCTGTTCCTCTCAGCTGCAGAGCTGTAAGAAATACACTTAGAGGTTTTATGAACATTTGTGAGGCTAAACTCAGCATGAAAGAACCTATTGTGTCTCGTGGAGAATTACTGGAGTGTTTCCAGACTTCTATTCAATTCTTTAACCATGTGAGTGAGCTTGTATAAAGAGTGTCTGAAGAATATTAATTGTTTTATCTAAGAGATGGAGAGAGGATAGACGGTGATGTGATGGAGACGTGGCAGAGGAAATAAGAGCATGACTGACATGAAACTGGTCATTGTCACCCAGGAGTAATTCAAGACATGGGAGATTATTTTTCAGGCCCTACCAGAAGAGTCTACAGTATGAAGAGGTCGCAACTGAAATGTCAGTCTGTTACTACCTTCTGTACCTTCTCATATCAAATAAAACTACAGTGTGGATCAAATAATATTACTGTATGGTTCTGATGTAAAGTCAGGAATAATGGAAGCATTTAATAGCATCTTAATTAAAGGTGCTATATATAAGTTTCTGCTAACACTACATAGCCAACATTAATATTAACAGCTGTTTCCTTACTGGTCTAGAAGAAAAGTTACAAGTTTAGCATCAAACTTGATTCCTTAACTTGAAAGAGCTACCTCCAGCAGTGGGAAGCAACTCCTATGTTAATTTTTGTTTTGCTTCTTTTTCTATCACTTATTTTCTTCTGCTAATGAGCTAGCCCTATCCTGTCTTGTAATAGCACTTTGCAATAGTGAGTCACTGTAGCATCTAGTCTGCACTCAGTCCAACATGAGGGTATGAAGAAGTAGCTCTAACCTCTAGTCAAACAATAATGAAGCTTTGAAGGTCTTAACAGCTGTTAACGCTAACACCAGCTATGTAGCAATAGCAAAAACTTACAAATAGCACCTTTAAATACAGAGCACTGAAAAGAGATACTGTAGGTTTTTTGCCATTCAGTTTTCAAGTGGATAGTCCTTGATGTATGCTATCAATTGTGTTACTGAAATTCTGAGTAAATCTTTCTCCAATAATAGATACATATCACTTCTTATACACACCTTAATGAGCTTGTTTAACATGACAATGTGCGTCCTCACTTTTTCAAAATAAGTAAGCAAATGGTTTACTAATTTTTCAAAAGTGTTTTTTCAATAATGGATATAATGTATATCACTTCAGTTCTTATACACCTTAATGAGCTGTCCATCTCCTGTCCCGATGAAGAAAACCATCCAGGCCTTCTGCCTCACTGCCAGCACAGAGGTCATGTAGTTCTGTCTGAAGAGCACTGCCTTCGGCTTCAGGGTCTTTGGCTGAGAAACACAAACACACTGATCATCAGGTTTGGATCCAACAGGTATTCAAGCTCTACAGAAGAGTATAACTTTAAAGTCAAGAAGGTACTGGAAATAACCTTTCCTTACTCAAAGCTCAAGCCAGTTCACTTTAATTGCTTCAAGTGAACTGGCTGTTGTTTGTATGGTATCACATTTACTTACACATAGACTGACATTTAATTTCAGCTAATTGTCTTACCATGATGCATAGTTATATGACCAACTTTGTCTCAGATAACTAATATGCTGGTAATGACTATCAATGTGAATAAGTGTCCAGTTACAGTTACTGACAGCTGAATTATTTTGTCACTGTCTCTCCAGCACCAACTCTATAAAACCTTCACAAACTGACTTCTTACCTTTGTAACACTTGTCTTTTCGGGACAGACACTGCAGAAGTCTGGATCTGAATCGTCCTCTCCGGTGAGATCGGGGCTGATGTCAAACACCAGCAGCTCGGTGTTGCTCTGTCCTCCGTCCACACTGAACACTCCGCTCCAGAGCACCGAGGGCCCGCCCGGGATCACCGAGGAGGCCAGGAGTCTGTTCCCCTCACCACCAGCTTCAGAGACACTGAGAGTCGCACCCCGCAGAGACCTGTAAGTCTGGGTCTTGCTGGTTTTGCCCTCAAGCCAAATGAGACGGACGTTGTTACTTTTAGCGGCTGAGAGCACGTTGGAGAGCAGATACATGGTTGAACTGATCTGAAATCCGTCCACAAACTCCACATCACCTTTACTTCTGATCGAGGGCGTGAGTTGATCATCATTTAGAGAAAATATACCTCCCGCTTGTTTTTCAACCGTATTCTGAAGGTTGACAGTTTGGATATTAGAGGTGCAGCTGCTCTGTTCGGTGTTGTGTTGATGTTGCTGTACCCCGGTCAGAATGTAAGTGTCTTGTGTTGGATTCTTCTTCAGATTCACCAAGACCGCGACGGACGCGTTGCTGCTCCTCAGTGGTCCCACCTGGATGCTCTCCCTGTGCACAAGGTTAGAGATGTTCTTCAGGTCCAGAACCTCGCAGTAACCACACTCCTTGTCGATCACCCCACAGCTGATCAGAGTGTCGTTCTCAACAAATGGCAACAACACGTTGACTTTGAAAGTTGCGTTCCACGAAGCCGTCTCAGAAACCCGGTAAAACGACACGTCGTCCGGCTGTTGGTTCCCGCTCTTCAAGATTCCTCTCAGGGTCAGACTGTGGACCAGAGTCAGGTCGTGGTTCAGCTGGTACAGCTTCTCCTCTGTAGCGATGTAAACCGTGTTTGTGGTCACGGCGAAGTGGCGGAGATCTCCATCAAAAGTGAAGCCTCCATCCTCCCCCAGACACCGAGCCGCTCCTCCCCAGAGGATAAATAACAGACCAGGCAGCAGGATCATCTTCTACAGCGGTGGCAGCTTTGACTGGGAAACGCTCACACACTGACGGCCTGCATGGTGCTCTGCCTCCACCACAGTGTCACCAGAGTCGTGCGTAAAAGCGCAGCGCGCCTCTGTTGAAAAGAGAAGTGTCGAAAGTGGGAGGGAGCGCCAACGAAAGCGAAAACCAACAGACTTGGTTCTAAGATAAAGTGATTTTGCAGCATTACTGTTTTCACTCAGCTCTGTTTGTCTCACCTTTTATAATGTTTTCATACAAAATCTGTAAAGTTTTAATCTAATCACAGGACCATATGCACGCAGTGATATGTGCGCTCTCCCGGGCACATTCCTGACGATGGCAGCCTCCAGCTGAATAAAAGGCCTCTAATACATCAGTTTTAAACAATCCACATAATGACATCCACCTCAAAAAGAACCAACAGTCGTGGTGTGGCGGACGAGAAGATTTCCGCCCTAAATTCATCGATTCTCAGTGAGGCAGCAGGTTCTGATTGTTTGACTGCTGTGGCCAATCCACACAAAAGAATGGTTCCTATCCATTTTTAAAATGAACTTTGTGAATCCTCAGAGGGTTTGATCTTAATGTGATGATCTTGTAATGATGACTGTGTAATGGGCTTCAGTACTTTATACCATCTCATGTCCACTGACCCCATCAATCAAAATCACCAAGTGACCAAAACTGTAACATGCAACTTTCTCCATGTTCCAACTACAGAACAGCAAAGATGATAGCACGTGATTTCTGGATGACATCTAGTGTCAACTTTGGGAAGTTGTTTCCTCTAGCTGTAAGCATGCACTGGATGTCACTGACCAAACAATAATTACTCATAATAATGAGCCTTGTAACACAAAAATATCCCAGAAAATAAATGGACCCTTGTAGTGTTTTTCCACTCTAATGATCAAATAAACCAGAAATCCATTACAGATAATAGAGATAAAGTAATTTCTTCACCAATATTTGCCCCAATATATATGTTTGTTTGTTTGTTTTTTTATATTCGCCATTAATAATCTCTAAAATACTTTATGTGAATGTGAGGACAAATTACAGAGAGGAGAGAAAAGACACAATAAGGGTCCTGTTCCATGTCATCTCCCTCTGTCTCTCCACTGTGAGCCAATTAAAGGTAAAATGTCCCAACAAACAATGAAACAAAATTATATTCTCAATATAGGTGCAAATATATTCATACATTTGTGTGTATGCAGGTTCAGCTAATTGTATCACTGTTTACACTTTTTCATATTCACTTAATCATAAAAACATCAAAATAACTTTGAAAAAATGGTAACATTATGTAGAATATATAGTATATATACTTAAAAACCTACCTAATCTCAGACAGTTGTAGGCTGCCCTCTTGTGGTTGAACTGAAACATTGTATTATTACTCCAGTTTGTGTGTTCCTGTGGATAAATCTATCTCTGATTACTTCATTATAGCAAAGATAATTATTATTTTTCCAGAATTACTTACACATGAATTGTTCTTATTTACATTTACTATTTGCATTATCTGTTTGTTTTGGAGGAATGCTCTGTGTTTAATTTATTTTTACCTTATTACATGTCCCACTTAATCTACCTTTCTGATAGTCACTAAAAGAGGCTGTTGTTAGAGGCCATTTTCCTCTGGACTCCTTTGACTGGCATCACATCTATAGCTGCTGTCTCAACCAGTTAAATGGTTATTTTAACATACGCATTTTCATCTAATCTGGTTTACTTCAGCTATGACCATAACAGTGTCATATACTGAAACCAAACCACCAACAACCTTCAAGGTGATCAACAAGCAAATGTCACTGTTGGAGTCTTGTTACATTATCCATCATCAGGTAAATCAGTATTTTGATTGTAAATACAACTGTCCTGTTCATTAAAACCTTTAAATCATCTATTGTTGTGATGGAAAAACAGGCCTCATTAGTTTTATCTACTTCATTACAGACATTTATTGATTACAGTTATTGATTTGATATTGATATACAATAACTACAGTGTTCAGCTTCCTTATGAGGAATGTTATGTTCATGTTATGTCCATGGTGTATCATATCAACTGCAGCATCCATACATACTTTGCTGACTGCAATAAAGTTCTATACTACTAAAAGGCTGAGGTGCTGAGCAGTGCAGGAGACGAACAGGCTTAGTCTATACAATATGTCCTCTTATAACAGCTGTACCATCAGAGAGGATGAACTCAGTAGAAAAAAAAAGACTTGATCACAAAATTTATAGTAAAAGCACTGACTCTGTCAAAAGGATACAGATGTCAGAAAGAGCCTCAATAAAGAAATAGTTTAATATTTTTAAATATGCTTATTCCCTGACATGATTTAGATGAGAGGACCAACAACACTCTTCAAGTTTGCACAGTAAATATGAAGCTAAAGCCAGCAGCAGGTTAGCTTAGCCTAGCACAAAGACAAGGAAATGGGCCAGTGTGATGTAATGGTCAGACCTCGTTCATCTGCGTTTCTTCAACCATCGACAGATAATCACCAACACTGAAAGACAAACAGTTACTGATTCAAACCAGACAGACAGTGGAGTGGAAAAGGTTCTCAGTCAGTATTTCTACCACCACTGGATGTCTGCACTCTATTGAATGTAGTAGAAAACTATCATTAAACATTAACATAAATGTACACAACAATTATACTGAATCTAATCTACATTTACAATTGATTTAGATTCAGACTGTCTATTAAACTGGTATTAAACAGACAAAATCACTTTCAGTCCAGCCTACTTAATGTACTTACCAACAATAACACAGGGAATCAGGAGGATGCACAGTATCAGAGGGACCTGTGATGAGGACGGAGGCTCAAGTCTTACCGTCTTTTCACCGTACATTATCTGGGGAAAAAAAATAAAGGCACTTCAATAAAGAATTTTGCGGTGGGATGTCTCACTGGACCAGTGGGTCAAAAATAAATGAACTGTATGTTTACTATTGAAACCACTGCATGAAAACCAATATTTGCTATAAAAAAATTCAGCACTACCTTGAACCACCTGCCTATACTTAAAATAATGTTTAGGTTGTATGTCTTTATAGCACTGTCTAGATTGGAGCAGTGGGAATGAAAGACTTACCATTAAATGCTGGAATTCAGCACTGGATGTGTTCTTAATTTCACAGAAAAAATGTTCTATTTCGTTGGTGGTTTTTTTGCTCTTCATGATGCAGGGATATTGTTTTCCTTCCTGATCGCCCCACACTGACAACTCTGCTTCTGTCATATCCAGTTTGTCTGCCTTTTTCTGAAATGACAAGAGAAACAAATGCTGACCAATGTGTTCATGTCCTATGTTTGTGCAAATATGATAATAATATCCATTACCTCTATGGTGATGCGCACATCGTCCCCTATTCTCGTGGATGTGAAACCAGTAAACTCAGGGTCTGGATAGTAGGTGATTTTATCAGAGCAGGACAAGGTTTCATTGGCTACTCTCAGAAACACAGTGCTGGTAAAAGTCCTCTGACTGTTTTCAGCTGCAGGTGTGTCATAGGTGAGATTCTGCAGTGAATTAAAGGAACATTCTGTGTTATATAGAATATGATATAATCTATGTATGGCATAGCATGACATGATGGTAAACTAAGCAATTTAATATGACATGATTCAACAGGATGTGACATAACAGTATGAAGCAACATGACACTGGTTGATGTAAAAAAACAAATCATGCTAACACAACACAAGAAGACAAATGTGATGTCAAACAAGTGGAGGATAATTTATGACGTGCTTCACTCTGCATGGTCGTGCATATGTTTAGATGCATGTGACAGTTATAATGTAACTGTACTATAATGCTAGAAGATTACATGTGATGAGCTGGAGTGACAGGACATATTCTAATATACTGTGGCATGTTGTGATATAATGCCACAGTCTAGTGTAATGCAGCATGACATAATAAATAGAAGATAACAACACAATGGAACATTGTGTTTGTCTACAGACCCACCTGATAGCTGCTGCTTCCTGGAGGTCTGACCCTCTGTGGGGCGTGGCTGTGTGTGACCCCCTCCACAAAGTCCAGGTGAGAGCCCATGAGTGTGATCTCCCTCTTCCCACTACAGGACACAGAGCAGCAGCCAATCAAAGGAAAGCAAATTTAGCACAAAGGCTCTGTTGTTCTAACATTTTGTTGTGATATCCTCAGCATGGTGATACATGTTTTGCAACTAGTGATTATCACTAACTACATGTACTGTAACAGGCCTCAGAATTCTCTCCTTCTTTGTAAGTTCTTCTGATTTGTAAGTTAACTCATTATTAAAAAGTGTTCTTCTGTGTGTTTGGCCTGTGTTCTCTTCTCTACTCCAAAACAGTGACACACAGTTAAAACCTAAAACCAGTGACACTGAAAAAATACTGAATAGAATAAAGAAACACATGAAGAAAAAGACATAAGAAAAATAAATAAAATAGTAAGAAAATATTGTTATTGTTTCTTTGTACCTGTGTTTTATTGTCAGTGGAAATTCAAGTTTCAGTGCCCATAAAACCTTTCTAAATGCCAATGTTTCCAGTTCAAGTTTTCTTTTCAATACCAAACTTTATTTTCAATGTAAAAAAAATAATGTCAGTGGTCTACCCCTTAGAAGTGGGGCTTGGTGTTGCTGCAGCTAAAAGGGGAAGTGGCTCTTATGGTGAGAGACTGCTTTTAGGAAGTTGCTATCTTTCCCCATCAGATAACCTCAACCTGTGACTGTTCTCAGCAGAATCTACTTGAGCAGTGACAAAACACTGATGGTAGCTAAAAAAATGCAATGCCAAAGTGTCAAATTCAACTGTCAAATCAGTTACAATAAGTTGGTGTAATTACAGTACATTAATGAGGGCATGATGTCACCTTTTTGTTTTTTAGACCTAATTTCCTATCTGCCCATGTCACCTCATGATCCCAGTGATGGTCCTGTTTGTTCATAATCGTTAATCTGCTGTCTCAGAATGGATTAGGTGATGTAGCAGCATGCTACACGTGTTCCTTAAAATTGTTCTTGAAATGACTTACTAATACTTTTAATACCTTTACGTTCCTCCACTACATTTAAAATAATGAGAAAGAAGTCACCACTTCAAGAGAAGCTGTGGTTAAACAGCCTGCTAAAAATATTTGACCTCATATCTCCTTTCTGTTGATCTATATCTATCAGCAGTGTGTGATGTTCTGTAAATGAACTCTATGATTTGGAGAAACAGATATCAAAACTTGATGTTAAACATGGTTGTGGTTTGTTGAAACATTTCAGTGACACTGCAGCAGCTGGAAATAACAGATCTGAATTAGAAAATGCATTTCCTGTGGTAAATGCTTGTGAATGCTGAGAGCTAAATTAATTGCTCAGGCAATGCTTAAAATGGCTGAAATTATTGTTGAAAGAGAGAGAGAGAGAGAGAGAGAGAGAGAGAGAGAGGAGGTGAGGGACAAACAGTTCAAAAGAGAAGTGTGTGTAATGGTAAATCACCAATGAGAATGACCCATGTGTAAATGTGCAGGTCTCAGTTGTGTGTGTGTGTGTGTGTGTGTGTGTGTGTGTAAACAGCACAGAGAACAGAGGAGGTCTTAATGGCCAAATGTCCATCACACAGTACTGAGAGGTGGCTCAACCCTAAAAACTGGCCTGGCTTGGCTGTTTTATTAACAGAGAGAGCAAGATAATATGGAGATGAATGGAGCAGGTGAGGGCTCCTCTTGGTGATCAGAGGCTGCTACTGCAAAAAGCGTAAATCCTATGGCTTAGGGAGTCACACTGTGTGACAGAGCACAAAATTATCTACAATTTGAGGCATAAATTGTGTGTGAGACGTGAAAGCTGTGGGCAGGAGAAGAGTTGAAGCACAAGAATTTCTGAAAAAGTTGAAGGACTGAATGGCTAGAGTGAGTGATGTCACACAGTGACTCAGCCTTCACACTAATGAGATCAGATTTGACACTGTGACAGTTATTCAGTTATTCTTGGAAAGAAACTCAGTCATGTGTTATCCTCAGGAAGGTTTTAACATGTGTGTGTATTATCAGACTGTAAAAGATTCAACAAATCCAATCATACCTGACCCAGCTGCTGCTTGGGACAATTTTGGTGCAGGATGGTGATGACTTGTAGGTGATTTTAGTGTTGCCATGGCAACCACCATCTGGGAGGAGAGCACATACTTTGACCACACCTTTACCATCTGTCCTGGGAATGTGGAACGTGAGATTCACGCCTGTGTTGTTCCATACAGGAGATCTGAGCACAGCACACAGGACGACAGAGAGAGAGAGAGAAACCAGTTCATCTCACTGAGTCCAAGACTTGTTTGTTTGCATTGACAACTTAACATCATGACAACAACAATGCAGAAAACCTGAAAACTGTTTCCCTTTAATAACTGCATCTTTCAGATGTTGAAAGCATAATGTTTGTTGCCCATAAACAGACTCACTCTTGGGGAGTGCAGTCTGTGTCCACAGTCATCCTCACTCTGGTCACATCTCTGAGGTTCTGACCTGACAACACTGCGTGGTTTCTGCCGTAGAAAGACACGACACTGGGGGTGATGGAGGAGATCACTGGCCTCTAAAACACACAGAAACAACCATTTTTAATGTATTGCCTTCCACTGTTTAATCTCTACTGAATGTGAATGAGTTGAACTTGAGAGGAAGAATGTGTGTGAGAGGTTCAGACTCACAGAAAAGTTCATCCCAGACTCCATCGTTTGACAAACACTGTCCTGCAGGAGGAAGCAGGGGAAAGAAATTCATCAGTTTACATGACATTCACAGTAAAGGTGCTTCTAGATTTGACTCAAGACCTGTTTCACCTCAGGTTAGTTCAGCTGAAGCGGTAGAAAACATCCAGCCTGAGGTAAATGCCAACAACTGTAATGCTGTCATATTTACATCTTGTGTGTATGAGCATAAAGAAAATGAGGCATTTTGGTTTCATGAGTAGTTTACTTCACTAATGACTGATCAGAAACAGTTGGGCCCAGTGAAACACACTCTCTTACTCAGAGGGTTTTCACAGTGAAGGTAGTATCTTTACAAAGTGTCTAAACTCTGAACAACTCAGAGCAGACAGCTGGGTGCTGAATCAGCTGGTGACCAGTTAGTAAACAAGACACAACATGTAAATAAGACCGGTGTTGCTGGAAGGCATTTCTTTTACATTTACAATAAGAAGTCACTATTTACAGACTGTTAATAACAAATATCTGACAGCATGTTCAAAAAGTGGAAAAGCCTATTTTAGATAATTACATTGATCACTCCTTGATTTGCCCAGGAACAGCTGTTTTTGCTCCAGCCACATCCAGCCCTGATACACTGCTGACACCTGAAGAGAAAACAAACCTTATAACATGTTGGTGTTAAGATCAGCACTGATATAACACTAGAGAAATGGATCACATGGACTTGACAGAGAACAGAGACCACAACATAGTAATATATGCTTCCTGGCTATGAAAAGACAAAGTTTTTTTCATATAACTTGGACCTAATGATTTCATCAGTGATGCATTTGACTGATTCTGTGTTTCAGCTCTATCTATTATTTTCTTCACAGTCAGTGTCTTTGGTTTCTTTGAAATGATAGTGGACTTACAAGACAGAACTTGGAGGTCCCCTGATGTTTGAACAGTTGGTTAACGTCAGTTGTTCCAAAAAGTGCGTCTTCCCAACTCTAATTCTTACACTGACACCCAGACCTGACATGAAAATAATACAACAAACATTACAGCAAAACAGTTCTATGTCAGAGCTTTCAGTGATAAATGTGTTTACATGTAATATAACACTGTATGCTGTGAGGCATCACAGATCTGTCAGCTGCTAAACAACTGGATATAGAGTGAGGTTACAAAAGAAAGACAGAGACAAACTTTCTGTTTCACTCTGAAACTATCATTAGAAACAGCAGAGGTAGTAACCAGTAAACAGCAAATCAATATCAGGTGTGCCAGCTGGATGCTCAGGTACACCAGCTAGCTGGTCATATGCAGGCCTGAGGGTTTAATATTATGGATTTCCTGATAAACAAGTCTAATTGTTACTGTGACATGCAGCCTGTTCAGTGACTGTCTTTGTTCAGCAGTGTACATTTTATAAAATGTAACGATATATAACAAGAGACAACACAGATTCATCAACTGAGAATTTCTGTGATTTTATTATGACACTGATGAGGTCCTTGATAATCAGGTATTAGGTCACTGGATTATTACATTTATCAAAGGTCACTGACCTCCAGCAGGAAGTCTGCTATCAGAGAAGATGCAGGTGCATTGTGGGAACAGTGGAGGAGGGCCACTCCTGCTACAAAGCTCACTGGAACTTGCAGAGAACTGACAGGCGAATCTGGACAGTGCGCTCTGACCCACAGTCAGGTGTGTCTGGATGTTCAGTTTGATCTGAGAAAGGTGGAGATGTGAGTGTTTAAAGGACAAATAACTGACACACACAACTGATCAGAGTTAAAACCTTTGACTTCATCTCTACCTGACCAGTTGGCTCCTTTTCAACTTTGTAGGAAACTATTTTGTGTTGGTGATCATCAGGAATGGACACCCAGTCTGAATCTGTGCAGTCATCTTCAAATGTGCACCTAGGAAAAGAAACATTTGTTAAACCCAAGTTTAGAATTGTTTAAAGACGTCAGATGCAGATGTTGTTTCTCTGACCTTGATTTAGAGCCACACCAGACACAGTGTGGATCCTGTGCAGACCAACACTCCTGCACATTTGTGTACATGCTGCACTTTGACACAGGTACACGCTTCATCTAGAACACAAACATTAAGCAAAACTATAAAATACAGCATATGTGACACTGTGGTAATAAAAAGACGATCTGAAAATTTGAATGTTTAACACAGGTGTGTGTATACCTGTACAATGCACCTACCTGGTTTTGAAATGGCACATACACATGTTTATGATCCACTGGATCCAGAAGTATTTTGGGAAACACTTGGCGATCATCATTGGCCCTGTAGAGCACCATGGGACAGGCGGTGTGATAGTCCTTATCTACAGCAAGCTGACAACAAGAATGTAGCTTTGGTTATGTTTCTGAGGAACTGAGCTGCTGCGTTTATAAAGATCAGAAGTTGTATTAAACCTGATCTAATATATTTTACCCTGCTGAAGTTATGATTTTGAAAGGTCACCTAGGTAACCAGCTTCAAAACATAAAACACTTTTTGTTTTTGGCTTTTCTCAACCACTGAAATGTCTACTTATAACAACAGTATGCTGCTGTGAAAACAGTCAACCACTAACCACTAACATTAGCAGAAACAGCTTCACCTCCTGCCACAGTTTAGATCCTGTGGTGAAAGCAGCAGAGTATTTCCTGATCTGGTTTGGTACCTCTTAGACCCTTAAGGGACCAACTATCGCATCCAGTATTACAGTGATACTGCATCTATAATATATCCTTGCGTATCATATATGCATTCTGTGCATATTTTAAGGTGCTTGAAAAAATGAGTGCATGAAAGCATCTTGAATAATAAAAGGATAAATGATGGTGTGCCATTAATTTTCCCACCACATTCTTCTCTTTAGTCTCATATTTACCATTTTATCAAAAAAGTTCATCTTAGACATTTAATTTCATGGGACATGTTCAGTCTACAGCACATCAATAATTCTATCTTGGTGATAGCGAGAAAACAGATGATGTGGTGAAGCTGAAGTGATGGGAAATAAAGTGTTGACAGGAAACTAGTTATCTTCTTATCTATTTTACACTCTCCACTTAGAATTCTTCAGAGTTTTAAATTGGAATAATCTGACACCCCTAAATTTACAATGTAGATACTGGAATTAGATAAAAATACATTATGTTTCTAAAATAAAACTCAACAAACATTTTTGCCATTTATTTTTAAATAATTGTTTAACATGACAATGTGCTTCCTCACTTTTTAAAAATAAGTAGAGCAAATGGTTTACTAATTTTTCAAAAGTGTTTTTTCAATAATGGATATAATGTATATCACTTCACTTGTTATACACACCTTAATGAGCTGTCCATCTCCTGTCCCGATGAAGAAAACCATCCAGGCCTTCTGCCTCACTGCCAGCACAGAGGTCATGTAGTTCTGTCTGAAGAGCACTGCCTTCGGCTTCAGGGTCTTTGGCTGAGAAACACAAACACATCTATTATCACTTATAGATCTATTATCACTTATAGAGCCAAACAGCATTGATGGAATTCTGAAGTGAAGAGATTTCAGGTTGGAAACAAGTATTCAGAACACTTCATGTTGAAATATCACTGCTCAAAGCTTAATTACATGTGTTGTGATCTTACATAATTGAATACAAATCTTAAGTCATGACTTTTTATTCCTAACTATGAGACAGTGGGGCCGTGGGCAGAGATAGATAGAAAGCCTGCCCACCCCTCCTATGTAGGGCCCCCAGACTGAAAGAGTTTTGTGTCTCTTTACTTACTTTTTGTTTCTTTGTAGTTATTTGGTGTGTCTCCAAGAGGACTGTCACACAGTACGGTAGACCACTGTTCATTTCAACAGGTTGTTTTATCCATAACTGTTTAATAACCTTAACTGCGTGTTTATTATTGTAACCACAACAACAAAGGTCCAGTATGCATGCTGCTAGTACGTTCCTATGGGCTGTATCTGAGGGTAGAGACAAAAGATCTCTAAGGTCTTTTAGGCTGAAAAACTTGTTGGTCTTTATGGTCATTTTGTGTCTTTTAACTCAGCTCTGTGACCATCAAAGAAGACATTAAATATCAGGAGCTCTGGCCCATGGGCCCCCTGACATCTCAGGCCCCTGGGCCTGAGCCCTGTAGGTCCTTTTGGTAATCCAGCCACAGTCTCCTACAACCATAGGTCATAATAAAGCATCAAATCCATTTAACCACCAAACAATCTGACCTCTCACTTCACCTACACATACAATCCTGCAGGATCTTGCAGCATTTTGCTTTTAATGTGTATAAAGCCAGACCTAAGTCAACAAAACTTAGTTGCTTGTTCACACAAGCTTTTAGAGAACTACACTGTGTAAGGTATGTTTGTCTCCATAGTTTCCATTAATAGATATTGTTGAAGTCTTTGACTTTCTGTCCCCAAAGAAAACCTGGGGACAAACTAATGTCATTTAATAAAAGTATAATAGTACTGTAAAATATGACACAGTCTTACATTCTTCTTTAACTCCATATAAATTAGTTAAGGTTTCTTTGATTTTTATTTTTTGTCATTGCTAAAACTTTCAAAAATATGAAAACAAAATAAGAACCCACCGTCAGTCTTGACTTGGCGGTACAGACACTTGATACATTTATATCAGTGTAGCTACGTGGTATGAGTGTGCAGTCACAGTAACCGACAAATGAATTAAAGAAGCTTCTAACCTTCACAAACTGACCTCTTACCTTTGTAACACTTGTCTTTTCGGGACAGACACTGCAGAAGTCTGGATCTGAATCGTCCTCTCCGGTGAGATCGGGGCTGATGTCAAACACCAGCAGCTCGGTGTTGCTCTGTCCTCCGTCCACACTGAACACTCCGCTCCAGAGCACCGAGGGCCCGCCCGGGATCACCGAGGAGGCCAGGAGTCTGTTCCCCTCACCACCAGCTTCAGAGACACTGAGAGTCGCACCCCGCAGAGACCTGTAAGTCTGGGTCTTGCTGGTTTTGCCCTCAAGCCAAATGAGACGGACGTTGCTACTTTTAGCGGCTGAGAGCACGTTGGAGAGCAGATACATGGTTGAACTGATCTGAAATCCGTCCACAAACTCCACATCACCTTTACTTCTGATCGAGGGCGTGAGTTGATCATCACTTAGAGAAAATATACCTCCCGCTTGTTTTTCAACCGTATTCTGAAGGTTGACAGTTTGGATATTAGAGGTGCAGCTGCTCTGTTCGGTGTTGTGTTGATGTTGCTGTACCCCGGTCAGAATGTAAGTGTCTTGTGTTGGATTCTTCTTCAGATTCACCAAGACCGCGACGGACGCGTTGCTGCTCCTCAGTGGTCCCACCTGGATGCTCTCCCTGTGCACAAGGTTAGAGATGTTCTTCAGGTCCAGAACCTCGCAGTAACCACACTCCTTGTCGATCACCCCGCAGCTGATCAGAGTGTCGTTCTCAACAAATGGCAACAACACGTTGACTCTGAAAGTTGCGTTCCACGAAGCCGTCTCAGAAACCCGGTAAAACGACACGTCGTCCGGCTGTTGGTTCCCGCCCTTCAAGATTCCTCTCAGGGTCAGACTGTGGACCAGAGTCAGGTCGTGGTTCAGCTGGTACAGCTTCTCCTCTGTAGCGATGTAAACCGTGTTTGTGGTCACGGCGAAGTGGCGGAGATCTCCATCAAAAGTGAAGCCTCCATCCTCCCCCAGACACCGAGCCGCTCCTCCCCAGAGGATAAATAACAGACCAGGCAGCAGGATCATCTTCTACAGCGGTGGCAGCTTTGACTGGGAAACGCTCACACACTGGCGGCCTGCATGACTCTGCATTCCGCCCAGTCGTGCGTAAAAGCGCAGTGCGCCTCTGTTGAAAAGAGAAGTGTCGAAAGTGGGAGGGAGCGCCCATAAAGAGATGTCTGATCTTAATGTGATGATCTTTAGATTGTGTAATGGGCTTCAACACTTTATACCATCTCATGTCCACTGACTCCATCAACCAAAATCATCAGGTGACCAATATTTAAAACTGCAATGAGCAACTTTCTCCATGTTCAAACTACAGAACAGCAAAGATGATAGCACGTGATGTCTGGATGACATCTAGTGTCAGATTTGGGAAGTTGTTTTTCTTCTGGCTGCGCTGGATGTCACTGACTAAACAGGTGAATACAAATATTGTATTTGCTGAAATCATGTATTGACACAATAAAGCTGATCAATATTTCTCAATAACACAATGTTAGATTACATCAGTTTGGTATTTTAGCAAAGTCAGTTCATCCACCACCACCCACTGTTCAGAATTGTTCTTTAATACTAACTCACTTATAAAACATAAATACCCCAGAAAATGTTTGGAGTGTCATTTGTCCAGTGTCACATACTCAAACCAAACCACCAACAACCTTCAAGATGATCAACAAGCAAATGTCACTGTTGGAGTCTTGTTACATTATCCATCATCAGGTAAATCAGTATTTTGATTGTAAATACAACTGTCCTGTTCATTAAAACCTTTAAATCATCTATTGTTGTGATGGAAAAACAGGCCTCATTAGTTTTATCTACTTCATTACAGACATTTATTGATCAAAGTTATTGATTTGACATTGATATACAGTAATTACAGTGTTCAGCTTCTGTTTGAGTCCCTTCAGCAAATGTTTATCTTGGTGTGGGACTGTCTCTTTCCATTACTTTGGGTATGTGCTGTGGTGGGACATTGTTGCAACATGTTATGTCCACAGTGTCTCATGTCAACTGCAGCATCCTGACTGCTGACTGCAATAAGGAAGTCTATGGTGAAGGTCTTTCCTCTTGTAGGGACTCCTGTGGCTCTAAGAATGTCTATAAAATGGCTGAGGTGCTGAGCAGTGCAGGAGACTTAGTCTATACAATATGTCCTCTTATAACAGCTGTACCATCAGAGAGGATGAACTCAGTAGAAAAAAAGACTTGATTACAAAATTTATGGTAGACGCACAGAGAAGGTTAGATGTCAGAAAGAGCCTCAGTGACCTGTGTCTGTAAAGAAGTAGTTTGATATTTTTAAATATGCTTATTCCCTGACAATGACTTAGATGAGAGGACCAACAACACTCAAGTTTGCACAGTTAATATGAAGCTAAAGCCAGCAGCAGGTTAGCGTAGCCTAGCACAAAGACTAGGAAATAGGGGAAAGCTAGCCTGGCTTTTTCTACAAAGAAAAAAATGTACCTACCAACATCTTTAAAATGCACTAGTTCATATTATTTGTTAAATCTGTGCAATGTGTGCAAAAAGGACAAGTTGTGGTATCCCTGAGTCTGCCTGGGGAACTTTGTTGCATGTCACCCCACCTCATTTTCTGTCAGTTCTCTAATATACTCTATCTCAAGACTAAAAATACTTTTTACTTCCATAAGTAAAATCTGTGAATCTTGGATTCAAAGCAAGGACACAAAGGTCAGGTTCTTCAAGTAGCCTTCAAGATACAATTACACCGGAGTTACATAATACAGAAAATGGTTGAAAGATACTGTAAAAGCTCCGTTATAAAGCTCACATGAATCCCTCTTACACTCACTGTTTAGTTAAGGTTGTCTCCCTCTACTTAGAAATTTTGAGACAAAACACTGAACTTCAAATTTAACCCATGGGTGGTGAAATGAATTATCAGTGAGGAATAAACATGAACTTGGGATATTATGTCTGCTATAATGGAGATGCACAAGGTTCAGCCAGTGTGATGTAACAGTCAGAGCTTGTTCATCTCAGCAGTGAGTTTCTTTTGCCATCGACAGATAATCACCAACACTGAAAGACAAACAGTTACTGATTCAAACCAGACAGACAGTGGAGTGGAAAAGGTTCTCAGTCAGTATTTCTACCACCACTGGATGTCTGCACTCTATTGAATGTAGTAGAAAACTATCATTAAACATTAACATAAATATACACAACAATTATACTGAATCTAAAGGAAACATTGTTAAAACTGATTCCAGTTCAGACTGTCTTATAAACAGCTGGTGTTGTCAGTCCAGCCTACTTAATGTTCTTACCAACAGTAACACAGGGAATCAGCAGGAGGCGCAGTATCAGAAGGACTTGATGTAATAAAGATGGAGGGCCGAGTCTTACCGTCTTATCACCATACTTTATCTGAAAAACAATAACAGCACTGCTACAGAGGATTTCACAGTGGGATGCCTCAAAGGACCAGTGGGTCAAAAATAACTGAAGTGTGGTTACTGCTTTACCAAACCATGCCCTGGTTTGAAAACCACTGCATGAAAATCAGTATTTGCTGTGAAAGAATGTGGCACCACCTCACAAACTTTATAATTACAATAATGTTTAGGTTGTATGTCTTTATAGCACTGTGTAGGTTGGTGCAGTGGGAATGAAAGACTTACCATTAAATGCAGAAATTCAGCATCTGGTGTGTTTTGAATAAAACAGATGAAAAGATCAATCTTGGGAAAAGTTTCTTTGCTCTTCATGATGCAGGGATATTGTTTTCCTTTCTGAACGCCCCACACTGACAACTCTGCTGCTGTCATCTCCAGTTTGTCTGCCTCTTTCTGAAATGACAAAAGAACCTTTTATGAATTGATGCCACGTGTGTGCATGCGTGTGGAAAATATGTCGTACCTCTATGGTGATGCGCACATCGTCCCCTATTCTCGTGGATGTGAAACCAGTAAACTCAGGGTCTGGATAGTAGGTGATTTTACTGGAGCAGGACAAGGTTTCATTGGCTACTCTCAGAAACACAGCGCTGGTAAAAGTCCTCTGGGTGTTTTCAGCTGCAGGTGTGTCATAGGTGAGATGCTGCAATAAATACAAAAGTAAAGTGGTTAATCTGTGGATAGCATGAGATGACATGGTAACGTGGTATACTGTAAACTAAAGAGATAGTTGTATTTGCATGATATTATATAAAATTTAAAGTGAAAATGCTCAAGATTTTCATGACATCAGATCCAGTATTTGATACTGTTTGTGGACATTTTTTCAGTAACACTCAGTATATTTACATTCTGTAACCATTTCTCTATATAGTAGTTTTCATTGTCAGTGGTGGCGTACACTACTCCTGGCCTAGATGCATGCACGTCAACAAACTCACTGACAATCCAAAAGCTTACTGTTCAGTCTCTTTGCACTGTATCAGAGCTGTATTAATTTTCTATGCTGCGGCTAATTCACATTAAAAGCACTCAACTGACGAGTGGATGGCTTTTACTGCTGAATAATCACAGGAAATGCAGTGTGTGGTTAGGGCCAAATTCCTTTTCTGTTCCTCTTGTGTGCAAAACATCTTACGTCATGTGCAGTATGAAATCAAGTTGTGGCCAGTTATGGACAGGCCTTTTCAAAACAAGATAGCAATCTTAAGGAAAAGTTCCAAATCAAATGAGGAAGCCAGTAGTCACGTACATGACTTCAGTTAGCGTGGCAAACAAAGCGGGAAAGCAACAGGCAAAAAGCCAAAAAGGTATATTTATTCCAGACAACTACGAACAGCTAGAAAACTTGACTCAGTAGTACCACAAAGACAACCTGGCAACTGAAAGGAGGGGTGGGGACTATATATACACACAGAAGGGGGTGTTTTATTATATTCTTATGGTCTGAAAACTGGGAGCCCACCTATACTTGTGGGGTCCGACAGCTTTGTGGGAATCAAAATGCAAAATGGTGGACACCACAAGTTTAAATGGCTGTTTGAGGACTTGGTTTTAGGATGTAGAAATAGGTTTAGTTTATGGTTAGGCTGAGGGATAGGCATTCAGTTGTGATGGTTAAAGTTAGGATAAGGGGCTAAGGAATGCATTATGTCAATGACGGGACCCTACAAAGACAGTTGTACAACGGTGTGTGTGTGTGGTGTGTGTGTGTGTGTGTATACAGAGAGACCCACCTGAAAGTTGCTGTTTCTGGGAATCATGACTTCCTGCAGGGCGTGGCTGTGTATGACCCCTTCAACAAATTCAAGGCGGGATCCCATGAGTGTGATCTTCCTTCTCCCACTAAAGGACACAGGAATATTCATACTGACACACACTTCAAGAGCACAAGTAACTATTATAATGATATTATAATGACATGGTTTTAGGAAACATTTAGATGAGATCAGATGTCACAGTGTTGTTGTTTGACTTTTTTCTCTTTGTTTCTGTCTGTGTTTGTGTAGAAATAAACAAGTACTGACCAGTCAAGTCATACCTGGCCCAGGTGCTGCTGGGTGTTATATTGGTGCAGAACAGTAAGGAGCAGTAGTTAATTTTAGTGTTGCCATGGCAACTTCCATCTGGGAGGAGAACACATACTTTGGCCACAGCTTTTATATTGGTGCTGGGAATGTGGAACATCAGACTCACACCTGAGTTGTTCCATACAGGAGATCTGAGCACAGTACACAGGACGACAGAGAATCAGTTCAATACATTAACATAACATTAAAATGTGAATACTGAAATATAACATTTTAGAAAATGGTAAAAATAGTAAACACCTGTGGAGTGTGTTGAAAATGTGTGTGTGTCTGTCTTTGCACAGCCTTAAAATACTGAAGTTTCTAATATACTGATGCTAATAGGTATGGAAGAAATTTACATCTAATTTACACAAAAACCTCATCAATTATAAAAGCCTACTTCACATCAAAAAATCCAGCTTCTGGCCTTTAAGGAAATGAAGTTGACAACATATTGAAGGAAACGGAAAATCCACCATCATTTCCTCTTAATTTGTTTCATTTTTGTTTAATTTGTTTCATTGTTGTTTTGGGAGTTGTTTAAATGTAATGAAAATATTGTATGAAGAAACTATAAAGTGACTCACTCTCTCAGAGTGCAGTCGTCAGTCTGGATCCCTCACTCTGGTCACATCTCTGAGGTTCTGACCTGACAACACTGCATGGTTTCTGCCGTAGAAAGACACGACACTGGGGGTGATGGAGGAGATCACTGGCCTCTGACAGTGAAACAGACACAATGATAATTAGTCTCAATGTATAGCCTTCTACTGATGTCTTAATCACTGGTAAATGTGGAAGAGGTGTGAGGTTAAAAAGTGTACGTGAGAGTTAAGAGATTCAGACTCACAGAAAAGTTCGTCTCGGTCTCCATTATTTGGCCTAAACTGTCCTGTAGGACGAAGAGAAGGGGAGAAATTACCAGGTCTACCTGATAGGTGCAGGTTTTTGTCACAGTATTAAGTAAAGGATCACTCTGATATTTTGGAGAAATTGCATATCTGCTGTATTGTAAGGAGCAAGAGGAGAAGAGTAATATCAGTTTCATTTCAGTGCACAGTCTGAGGAGACCTGGGATGTGTTTTCAGCTAGCTTAGCACAACAGCTAAAAACAGGGAAACTGTGTGTGTGTGTTCATTGTCTAGAAGATGAAAATGAGATTGTTAGTGAGCAGTTAGCTTAGCTGATTAGTGAAAATAAACAGCTAGGCCCAGTGAACCACATTCAACAACTCACACATCCTGTCCTCATAAACTGTCGGCTTTTGTTACAAAACCAAGTACATTTAAGTTTGTCCAGTTTGTATTGGTATTTTGTAGCTAACTTGACAACATACAAAACATAAATATGCTGTATTTAAGTTGTTTATACACTGTATCTATTTTAATATTGCTGGAAGGCCTTTCCAAATTTTGAGTTAATTTATATTTGATTTTAAATTTTTCAAAGTTGGCTCATAGAGACACAAAGTTGCCTATTAGAAGCTTGTGCATCAGTATATATGGATCGGCTATATGGAGCTTGAGCTAATAAGGTAAGAATATTATTTATTTAATTTCCATGTAGATGCTGAACAGGCTGCAACTCGTGTTGTCAGAATTTAAAATTACAGCCTTTAGTTTATTTAACAGCATTTGTTTTCAGTGTCGGGACATTTTTATTTGAGTGAGTCCCAAAAGACTACTCCTTTCCACACATCATAGAACTACATCAGCATTTTATTTATCTTTAAAACAATATGGCTAGATTTGAAGGTGGTGTCAAAAAGTTGATGTCATGTTTTCTTCACATTCACACCTATTTTTTCCTCTTCCCTTAGGAATTA
Source organism: Lates calcarifer (assembly GCF_001640805.2). Classification (NCBI taxonomy): domain Eukaryota; kingdom Metazoa; phylum Chordata; class Actinopteri; family Centropomidae; genus Lates; species Lates calcarifer. The sequence continues at coordinate 36,054 of NW_026118111.1, forward strand.
CATACAATATTCTACAATTCTGATCATTTTAAGCCTCTGCTACAAAACACATTTCCCCCTCGCAATGTTGCCAAGGTGACAGGGAGTGTCATTAGCATTTATTTGGAGTTTGTGTCCAATATGCACTCTCCTTTTAGCACTTATGTCTCCACAACTATGTTCATCTAATTTTGTGTGTCTGGCATTTGGTGCTGGCTAGGTAGTGTACAGTGGGTTTATCAGAACTTTCTCGTTGCTGCCTGCTACTAAAATTGACACTGATGAGTGAGAGAATTAAAGCATTAAATTTGCCAACAGTGAAACCAAACAGAACTGAACAAAAAAATGATTACACTCATAACTCCTGCAGTCGACCAGGAACAGCCATTTGTGCTCCAGCTACATCCAGCCTTGATACACTGCTGACACCTGAAGAGAAAACAAATCTGTCTTTCTATCATTATTAAAATCATTAGCTATTATTTGTCTTCAGTAAATGCCTTTGATTTCTTGAAAATGGTAGTGGACTTACAGGACAGAGCTTGGAGGTCCCCTGATATCAGAACAGCTGGTTAGCGTCCATTGCTCCAATAACTGTGTCGTCCCAAGTCTAATTTTTTACACTGACAGCCAGGCCTGACATGCAAATAATCCAATGACCATTACAGTAATAAAAGGCTGTCATAGTTTTTCACTGATATGTGTTTACACATTATGTTACACTATATGCCACTGGTAATAATGTTTCTGTCTGTGGTGTAGCTGTTGTTCCATTAGTATTTTAGGTTGTATTGTGTGATTGTGAGCAGTGTTTCAAATCAATACACACACACACCTGATTTGTGGAAATATTGAATTTGCCCATGTGATGCCAGTTCTGTTTGCCAGCATGGCAAGCAAAACTTTAGTCTGACCAACTCATCCACTTTAGTTTTAGCTAATTAGCTGAGCAGCTTTTTGCAGAGGCAATCTTAGAAATGTTAGGCAACTAATTCAGCTTTGTATAACAGGTTTCTCTTCTATTCCTCTTTTAGGCACTGATATCTGTATCCTACTGTATACATTGTTCCTGTCACTAATATTTCATTTTATTGAAAATCATGTTACTATAAGGGTTAATGCTTAGGAGACACTTTGACATGCAGTATTGGAGTGAAACTCATTAATACATTGTTACTCAATACTCCTCAATACTACTCCTATCATCTTACGGAGTTCAAAGGTCACTGACCTCCAGCAGGAAGTCTGCTATCAGAGAGGATGCAGGTGCATTGTGGGAACAGTGGAGGAGGGCCACTCCTGCTACAAAGCTCACTGGAACTTGCAGAGAACTGACAGGCGAATCTGGACAGTGCGCTCTGACCCACAGTCAGGTGTGTCTGGATGTTCAGTTTGATCTGAGAAAGGTGGAGATGTGAGTGTTTAAAGGACAAATAACTGACACACACAACTGATCAGAGTTAAAACCTTTGACTTCATCTCTACCTGACCAGTTGGCTCCTTTTCAACTTTGTAGGAAACTATTTTGTGTTGGTGATCATCAGGAATGGACACCCAGTCTGAATCTGTGCAGTCATCTTCAAAATGTGCACCTAGGAAAAGAAACATTTGTTAAACCCAAGTTTAGAATTGTTTAAAGACGTCAGATGCAGATGTTGTTTCTCTGACCTTGATTTAGAGCCACACCAGACACAGTGTGGATCCTGTGCAGACCAACACTCCTGCACATTTGTGTACATGCTGCACTTTGACACAGGTACACGCTTCATCTAGAACACAACACAAACACTTAGATTCAAAACCCTCTAGTGTTCTCCACAGTCTTACACAGGTTTGTTCCTACATGCACAATGTACCCACCTGGCAATCAATTGCAACCAAAAGTGGTACAAGACACACTGGACATTATTTTACATACTCTTACATACTTTTCAAATTGGAATAATCTGAAAACAACCCCTAAATTTACAATGTAGTTACTGGAATGAGACAAAAAATGCTGCATAAGTATGTGTACTCCTGTACAATGCACCTACCTGGTTTTGAAATGGCACATACACATGTTTATGATCCACTGGATCCAGAAGTATTTTAGGAAACACTTGGCGATCATCATTGGCCCTGTAGAGCACCATGGGACAGGCGGTGTGATAGTCCTTATCTACAGCAAGCTGACAACAAGAATGTAGCTTTGGTTATAAAGTTGAATCAAAACTGACCTTATATCCAGATGAGTGACAAATTAAAGGAAAACCCAACATTGAGTGTCTTAGTCCACCATGAGCTGGCACAACTACATGCACATTGGCATTGATTCTACAAATCTCTGGAACTCTGTTGGATGGATGGTACACCTTTCTTCCAAAAGATATTCCCTTATTTGGTTTTTGATTATGGTGGTGTGGAACGCTGTCAGCACTCATCAGTCATCTCCTGTGGGTGTTTTTGATTGGGTTGAGATCTGGTGACTCATCTGAAATGGTATCATTTTTTCATACTTATGCCCTATGGATGGGAGCACTGTCATTCTTTTTCTCCACTATTTTTTCAGGTTTTTCCTTCAATTTGTCATCCACCCACCCAACTTAAAGTGCCAATGGACAACTTTCCTACCTAGTGTTTCCAAGTGGTAATTTCCAATTTGAACTAGGAGCCCAGATCTCAGCACTGTGATACAGGCAGAGTAAAACACCTGGTTGTGTCAGTTAGTTGGCAGGCTTTGTTACTTACTGATCTAGTAGAATATTGACTAACTGCTGGTTTTGAACCCTCTCAAGTCCTAGAAATCTCTCCATAGTCAGACTGGCAACAGGGACCATGGGAAATAATTATGAAATCATAAATTCAGTCCCAGAGGACTGAATTTTCTGTGTAAATTCAGGCCATGTGGCTGCCAGAATTGCATAGTAAAAGAAAGGCTTATAGGAAACCAACCTAAACTACAATAGTGTCATTATTCTAATGATATGACATTGTGCAAGTTAAAACAAAAAAGTTGTCTATTGTCTTCATAGTTTTGAAAGGTCATTGGGTTGTTAACCTAGGTAACCAGCTAACCTACACACAGTAAGCTTTAGCTCATTTAGTTAAATCATATAATGGGTGACTATGTATGAGTAACAGCTTTATTTTCTGCCACAGTTTAAATCCTGTGGTGACAGCAGCAGAGTATCTTCTGATATGGTTTGTTATTTCTTACAATTCAAGAGGGCAACTACCACAACCAGAGTTAAAATGATACCCCATCTAAAATCTATCCTTTGAGCATCATATATACATTCTCTGCATACCTGAACAGTGCTTTGGTCAGGTTGGATTCATGATTGTTAAATTGTACTCTAAAGATGCTTCAAAAAACATAAGAGCATCTACAGAATATTCTCACACCATTGTTGTAATCATAATTCATCATTATCTTGAATAACAACAGCATTAATGATGGTATACCATAATTTTCCCATTTCCTTCTCTTTAGTCTTATATTTGCCATTTAATAAAAAAAATCTGTTTTTTAAGATTCTGTTACCAATTAAAGTGGGACTTTCTCTGTTCTTTAGTCACGTGTGTGTTCACAGAGCGTCTGCAGGACATTAATGTTTTCAGCTATGTGATGGAGAGAAGACAGCAAACGTGATGTGAAAGTAACACAACAAATACAGAAGGCGTGAACAGGAAACTAGTCAAGTGAGATGCAAGACACACCAGACATTATTTTACACTCTCACTTAGAATACTTTACAGAGTTTTGAATTAGAATAATCTGAACACCCTCCCTAAATTTACAGTGTAGTTACTGGAATGAGATAAGAACACATTATGTTTCCTACATAAAACGCTAACAGAAGGATTTAGGACGTCTATGAGCTAGTTTACTATTTAACAAGTAGAGCAAAATTGTTACTAATTTGTATCTCTAACTTCTTATACACCTTAATGAGCTGTCCATCTCCTGTCCCGATGAAGAAAACCATCCAGGCCTTCTGCCTCACTGCCAGCACAGAGGTCATGTAGTTCTGTCTGAAGAGCACTGCCTTCGGCTTCAGGGTCTTTGGCTGAGAAACACAAACACACATCTATTATCACTTATAGATCTATTATCACTTATAGAGCCAAACAGCATTGATGGAATTCTGAAGTGAAGAGATTTCAGGTTGGAAACAAGTATTCAGAACACTTCATGTTGAAATATCACTGCTCAAAGCTTAATTACATGTGTTGTGATCTTATATAATTGAATACAAACCTTAAGTCATGACTTTTTTATTCCTAACTATGAGACAGTGGGGCCGTGGGCAGAGATAGATAGAAAGCCTGCCCACCCCTCCTATGTAGGGCCCCCAGACTGAAAGAGTTTTGCGTCTCTTTACTTACTTTTTGTTCTTTGTAGTTATTTGGTGTGTCTCCAAGAG
>NW_026118112.1:0-30302 GCF_001640805.2 Lates calcarifer
AACATTAAAATCACAGGTGAGGCGAAGTGAATAACATTGATCATCTTGTTACAATACAATGTTTTGCTGGGAAACCTTGGGTCCAGACATTCATCTGGCGATTACTTTGATACGTACCGCTGAACTCTGTGTGTCATGTTGGTGTTATCAGGCATTCTGTATTATTTCTGTGCTATTTTGTATTAGCTTTAGTACTATCTAATTAAAGGAAGTAAAATTGATAAATTCTCGTGTTATTTTCTGTGGATTGTTTTCAGATATAAGGGACAGGCCCCTGACCTCCTGGGAAAACAGGACAGTGTCTATGAAGGTAACACTTGATGATGATTTGAAATTCATGTGATGTTAATGTTTCTGGCAGTGGACACATCCAATGTTCATGTTGGGGGAACCCAGGAAGTGAAAACAAGTAAATACACCTCCTGTTTTTTCAAACTGTGTGTGCTGCAGAGGACTGGGACATGCTAGATGTCGACGAAGATGAGAAGCTGACAGGGGAAGAAGAGTTTGAGCTTTTGGCTGGCCCGTTGGGTTTGAGTGAGCGCAGGATCGTCCCTGAGGCTGTCCAGTTCCCTGACAGCGACCCACTTGGAGCGTCCGTAGCCATGGTGACGGCTACCAACAGTATGGAGGAGACTCTTCTGCAGATAGGTGAGGAGGAGGAGGTTCATCAAGATTTTTAATGCCTCCAGTATCATGGAGTTTGTGTGTTGCTGAAGTCAATCCATTGGTTCCTTTAGCACATGTAATAGCAATAGACTGAGTGTGTGTGTTTGTGTTTAGGCTGTCAGACCTCAGTGGATAAGAGTTCGTCAGGCAGGGTGACCCTCGGGGAGCAGGCAGCAGCTCTGCAGAACCCACATGACCGAGTGATGGCACTGAGGAGGGTGACGGCTGCAGCCCAGGTGCTGCTGGCCAGGACCATGGTGATGAGAGCCCTGTCCCTGTTGTCTGTCAGGTAGCCTTTCTCACACACTCCCTCTGTGTGTGTGTGTGATACAAACAGCTGAAACAATTCTAGAAATCAGATTTTTGTGGGTTAAAGCTTTACATAAATCAACAGACTTAATGTCATGTAGGATAAAAGAAGACCATTTATTTTATCAGTAACAGATTCCATGAGGGGAAGCATTGGTCCTAACAACACGTTAGATATTGAGCTATTTGTAGGATCTGAAAATGCATGTCTTTGGCACCCCCACCCCTGGTGGTGGAATCAAACAAGTTCAAACTATTCATGGTTTTGAAAGATGAAAGAAGACAACTCTTCATACAGTTAACTAAAACTGACACAATAATGTTGAAACCACAAACAAATAAAATCACAAAATCTTATGTGTGCATATTTATATAAGATTTAACTTGACAGCAGCGTTCTGTCTGGTATGTTATACATGATTTCCCTCCCTCCTCACTCCTTCCTTCCTTCCCACACAGTGGCTCAAGCTGCAGCCTCGCAGCAGGTCTGGAGTCTCTCGGTTTGACGGACATCAGGACTCTGGTCAGACTGATGTGCCTGGCAGCAGCGGGCCGAGCTGGTCTTTCCACTAGTCCTACAGCAGGCTCCGGTCATGCTGAAAGGCCCCGCGGGGCCGCCAAGGCGAGCAAACCCATCTCCTGTCTGGCTTACCTCAGCACAGCAGTGGGCTGCCTGGCCTCCAACAGTCCCAACGCTGCCAAGCTGCTGGTGCAACTCTGCACTCAGGTACACTGACTCATCAGCCCAGGACCTGCATTTATCTTATTCCATATTACAGTTTTATTGAGCTCAATTCTTAGATGACCTCTAATTTGATTTATTGATTTGAGGCTTTGGTTCAGTTTATTGACATTTAATCACAGGTGAGCTGCCTTATCTGTCAGCAGTGATCAGTTATCAAGCTGCATATTATTATTACATATTGTGTAGATGTTCCTGCTTCTTTTCCAGTTTGGTGAAAACATTAATGTAGATCACATTAAATAAATTCACTTCAACACTGCAATACTTTTATATACGGTATGATCAAAGGAGCAACATAGAGGCCAGTAACAAAGTTAACAAAGTGTTCAAACTAAACCTAATACAGGAAATACGCCTGTTCACTTTGATTGTGAGGAATGAGATGAGCAATGTCACGCAGGAATCACAACGCAGTTAGCTTAGCTTAGCATAAAGACTGGAAGCAGGGGGAAACTGCTAGCCTGGCTCAGTCTGAAGTCCAAAAATACTCCTACCAAAACCTGTTGACATGTTGTCTCTTGTTTGTTTAATCCACATGCAAAAAGGAATGCAGAAATAAATATTTGTGGTTATAGGTGGAAGTTACTTGCTGTAACTACATCTGCTGGCTTCAGTCTTTCCATCTCAGTCTTGGAAAGAAAGCAAATAATTTCCCACATTTTTAACTGTCCTTTAAGTGCTGTAAATTTTGTAAATACTACAATTTCATTTTTACTGTATTTACTTTATTATTTTCCCTGTTTTATAGTTACATTTTAATCATGTATCAGTAAGCAGCCTCTCTGTTTTCTGATCTGCTCCCAGTTACCTGCTAATAATTTGCTCTCAAATGTTAAACCTGTGTCTCATTTTCTTCCTTATCCAGAATCTGATTTCGGCAGCTACAGGCATGAACCTGACCACCGTGGACGACCCCATCCAGAGGAAGTTCCTGCCCAGCTTTCTGCGTGGTGTGGCTGAGGAGAACAAGCTCATCACCTCTCCCAACTTTGTGGTCACACAGGCTCTGGTAGCCCTGTTGGCAGATAAAGGGGCCAGACTCAGACCTGCTTATGACAAGACTGATATGGAGAAAAGAGGTTTGTAGACACTGAGGCGCAGGACATACAAATGAACTGGTGTTCCGTGTTGTCCAATCTGTTAGTCACTGTGTCTGAGTATTTCCTTTTCTCATTGATTCATTATATCTCAGAATCATAATATTTCACCTTGGTATTTTTTGTGATAATTAAGTAGATACTGGATACTGCTTGTGAGAGCTGTTATTTTTTGTCACCCTTGTGTATATATAAATATAACTTTAAAAAATAGCTAACATTACAAACTTAAATCATTCAATAATGTGTCAGTGATTTATTTTCAAACTTTGTGCTTGTAATTTACCATCACAGCAGCAAACTGCATGATTGAATTAAAGGGAAAGTGGTTCTGTCTTATATCAACAGATTTAATGTCAAACAGTGTTTTATAATGTATCATTTCCTGGCTCAGATGTTAATCATCTCATAATAATTAGCGTGTAATTCATGTAGTAATGGCAGAATTCATCATTAATGTCTGTTGAGCATTAAGCATCACATGCAGACGTGGCTCATGCTTGTGTCAGCCTTGCACTGCTTCCCTCTTTTCACTTGGGTCACCTTTTGGTTATTCTGTGCTTCATGTGTTTTCATGTTTGTCTTTTTCATTTGTATTTCTTCTTTCACTCACTGGGCTACCTTGTCACCTTGTGTTCCATGTCGAGCAGGTCTAATTGCGCATTTGTATGCCCATCCTTCCCATAATCCCTCCGCTGTAGGCCCTCTGGAACTAGCCAACGCGCTGGCAGCGTGCTGCCTGTCCTCAAGGCTTTCCTCACAGCACCGTCAGTGGGCTGCACAGCAGCTGGTGCGCACACTGGCCGCCCATGACCGCGACAACAACCAGAGTCGCCCGCAGACCTTTGCCGACATGGCGGGGGACCTGCGAAAGTGCTCCTTCATCAAGCTAGAGGCTCACCAGAGCAGGGTTAGCAGTTTTTGTTTGTCTTCTTTAGAACCCTAAATTTTCATGAAACCTAAAAAATCTAACCAATAATAGTGACAGTTTGTGTGGTGCCTGCCCTTTTATTTGATATTAAATGAAGTCTGTCTCTGTTCAACTCAGGTCATCACATGTGGTTGGTGCAGTAAGAAAGGCCTGTTGGCCACCAGTGGCAATGATGGGACAGTCAGGGTTTGGAATGTAACCAAGAGCCAGTACACCCTCCAGCAGACCTGCATCTTCAATAAAGAGTAAGGCTTTCTGAAACATCACAGAAACCTCTTTTACTGAAAAACCAGTGTCAACAACTTTATCAGTTAATGACAAGCTTGCAGTGGAGGCATTATTTTGATGATATTTTTCTGCGGCTATAGTGCATCTCATTTTTCTGTCTGATACATGCCTTATGACTGTAAAAGATACCAATAATCAATATTTTTGTAAAAACAATGGTTCAAATGTATGTGAAAGAAGTTGCTCATGAGGTTAAGGGACCGTCAGTAAATGATCAGCTCTGATAAACCTGCTGTACAGTCCACTACCTGCCCAGCACCAAACAGCAGATGGACACAGTTAGTGAAGAAGAAAGTGGAGAGTCTAGCGGCTACAGAGCCTGATAGTTTTGGTTGAGATAAAAACAGCGTTAAAAGGAGCATCCATCTTTGTCTCATCTGTGTTTACTCTGTGTTTTTTCTCATCAGTGATGGTTCTTCAGAGGAGGGTATGTCAGGTTTGGGATCTCCCAGTGATCCTTGCTTGTCTCCTCTGGCCTGGAGTGTCACTGGAAAGTATCTGGCCTCTGCCATGGAGAAAATGGTCAACATCTGGCAAGTTAATGGTAATTACTTTGTTTTTCAAGCTTCTCAGGAGTTTTCATTCTGTTTTTATTTTATTATACAAAGGATGATAGATAAGTTTGTGGCCTAAGGTAGAAGGAAGGAAATTAAACTGGTTTGAATTTAATCATTTTTGTGGTATTTCTGTTCCGGGTAATTGAAAATTGCAAGTCAGCACTGTCTGACAAAATGGATAACATCGGCCTTCGTGCAGTCATCCACTAACTCTGTCTTAAGGGCCTTCCACCCAAAGAGGTCCACAAGATAGATAGATAGATAGATAGATAGATTATCATTGCACTGGGAAATAATACAATGAAACTTTAACATTAATTGAAAATAGTTGTCTTGAAACACACTAAAAAACATATTATAAAAAGCTGTCACAATAGCAATCATTTCAGTCAGTATTCAGCTCCCCTTATTGGCCTGAAGCTTCAAGAGACTGTCCACTGCCCGAGGGAAGAAACTGTTTTTCAGTCTTTTTGTGCGTGCTCGAACAGTCCTCAGTCTGCCTGAGGGAAGGGTGAACAACGCTGAATGTCCAGAATGGGTGGAGTCTCTTAGGATGCTCCTGATATGTCTCTGGAGGCAGGTCAAGTGGATGTCCTCTAACTTGGGAAGATGTGATCCGATGATCCACTGTACTGTTTTAATTACTCTGTAGCAGTGCAGCTGGAATACCACACTGTACAGCAGTATGTTAAGGTGGTCTCAGTGATGCAGCAGTAAAAGTTCATCAGCAGCCTTTTGGGCAGTGTGCTGCGTCCTCAGGAGAAAGAGTCTTTGTTGGGCCTTTGTTATGAGTTGTGAGATATTCAGGCTCCAGGTGAGATCCTCTGAGATGTGGACCCCCAGAAATTTCTCCACCTCTTCACTGTTGATGCTCAGTCCTCTCTTTCCAGAAGTCATTGACCATTTCCTTTGTTTTTTCATTTTCACTATTACATAATTGTTCTTGCACCAGACTGACATTGTCTGGATCTCTTCCCTGTAGTGCTGGGTTTTCTAAAATTGGCTCCTTCTACCTCAGGTCATGAACTTCTCATACAGTGTGTAAATGATGAGCAGCATTTGAGTTGTTTTGAAAAAATGTTTTAGAATATATTATATGGCTCAGCTTGTATTACTGGTGTGTGAGGTCCACAGAATATGAATGAGAGGGCATTAAGATTTTATAGCTCTCATTAAAAATAAATATTCCTGTGGACTGGATGAGGTCCAATCATCGTTTCCTGCCTCCCACCACACACCCTGCAGCATGTGCCATCTGTCCTTGGCCACTTTCTCTCGCCTCAAGGATGAAAGTCTATAATCATGTTCGTATTAGCTTTCATGAGCATGTTTTTTTTTGTGCCACTGAAATGTGACAGTGTCTTTATTACACAAGTAAATGTATCCACTGTATGCACTTTTTCTGTGGGCATTGTTGTGTAATTAGTTCAAGCCAAAATCCAAGATTTTGCCTCTCATAAACTGCTCACAATGGATACAGTGAAAACATATATTCAGAACATACAGTGTAATAAACTGAGAGCTCCTTTCTGCTCCTCTAAGGTGGTAAGGGCCTTTTGGACGTACAGCCTCACTGGGTGTCAGCCCTGGCCTGGCCTGAAGAGGAAGCAGAGTCCTTATGGTGCGGGGAACCCAAGGACATGCTGCTGGTGGGACGGATGGACGGATCCCTGGGCCTCATTGAGGTGCTGGACACTGCCACTATGCACCGCACCGAGTTGGAGCACTGCTACAGGAAAGATGGTATGTTTCTTTCGAGGGATTATTCTCTGTGTTGATGTGTGTTTTTGTGAATGGCAGAACTCCTGCCAGGTTGACAGTGGTTTACAAGTCTTAGATAGTTATTCCATGTCAGTACTTAACTGAAGTTTTATCCTGACTCAGTGGCAGTGATGCACATTGCCTGGTACAGCGAAGACAAGCCTTTTGCTGTAGGCTATGCAGATGGCAAGCTGCTGATTGGATCCAAAGAGCCCTTAGAGAAGGGAGCCATCGTGGTTATCGATGCACACAAGGTAAACTAGAGCTACAAAAAGAATCACTTGTGATCTGTATCTCTCAGTGTTTACTGTCCTTTATAAAGAAGATGGATTATACGTAGATTTATAGCCAAAATTCCTTTCCTTTCATCCTGTAATCTGTTGTTGTTTTCCCAGGAGTCGATCACCAGTATGAAGTGGAGTCCTACTGGTCAGATCTTGCTCACCTGTGCCAAAGAGGAGACGGTGAAGCTGTGGGCGAGCCATGACTCTCACTCTGACTCAGGCTCTGGTTCTGGCTGGTGCTGCCTGCAGAGTCTTAGACACCCTTCCATGGTCAACGGTGTGGCCTGGTGCAGCCTGCCTGGTCGTGGACCTAAGCCCCTCAGCATGTTAGCCATGTAAGTTGTTCTGTAATTTGAGGCCATTTCTTTTTTTAATCTGATGCTTTATGGGGCACTCCTCACCACATGTTTTCTCAAATTTAAGTCATGTGGAGTTCATCCATATTTTTGGTACAGTTGAGGGTAATTGGCATGTGTTCATGGTAATAACTGTTTTATCATCTTTTCCACACACCAAATAGCTCCTGCTAAAGGCTTTTAGCTATTGTTACGTTAAGAACACAAGGCTCCTCCTCAGTCTGTAAGTCTGTACAAATATAATCCTTTAACAGGAGCTGTTTGGTGTGTGGATGTATTTTCCAGTTATTGCTAGATATTTTTTGATCTAGCACCCATCCTACTTGATATTGGGATGTGTGTGTCTTTTTGACATTTTTATGAAACATTCTCTCTTGTTTGTAATTGAACAACCATAGAGGATTTTTCTTGTGGTTTGGTCGACTTTCATGTGTCGCTGTGTTTTTCAGATGCTGTCAGAATGGCCTGGTCTCTGTCTGGACTGTTCCCCAGGACATCTCCAACTTCCCAGAATCTTGTTCATCTGACTCAGAGGGGTGGTGGGAGAATGAAGCAAAGCCTAAATTCATGGTACTTTTTATTCATTTCATAAATAATAGTGAATGAAACTGAACTGACAAAGTAAGATATATTTAGCTTGTTATGCCTCCGCGCTGATAATACCCATGGCTAGAGGCATTTTGTTATCAGGTTGTCCGTCCACCTGTCTGCTGCACAAATTTATCTGCTTATTCTTTCTATATCTGTGTGGCATCATAGGAGGCATGCCAGAAGTACATTTTTTTTATTGAATCACAAAATGTATTTTGATAAAGATGGTGCTTTCTTCCACTGACACACTGTCACCGTGGTTGTTTTGCAGTCTGTCCGGTGGTCAGAAGATGGAGCAACGTGTGTGTTCCAGCTGAAGGGCCACATCACCCCAGTCAGAACACTGGCCTTCAGCCCTGATGGTCTGGCCCTGGCATCTGGAGGAGTGGGAGGCCTCATGAACATCTGGTCCCTGCGGGTACGAAATACACACAAACAGAAGGAGCTGAAAACACCCACACAGGATACATGTAAATACCGCAGGTGCAAGTTACATAGATGCACAGATGTACTGTGTGAAACACATGATGTGAAATATGAAGAGGTGAAAAGAACAAATGATTCATCACATACTCATCCTACCAGCAATTATACATCACACCACAGTTTACAGTGACACTGAATACCTTTGCACTGGAGTCATTATGTGTCCACGTTCAACAGGATGGGTCAGTGCTCCAGACGGTCGTAGCTGGTTCAGGGGCGATCCAGAACATTGTCTGGATCCCAGATGTGGGTGTCGCTGTCTGTTCCAACAGGTCAAAGGTAAAACTTCTCCCCTGATTCATATTTTTCCATGATTCACTTAAATAATTTTATTTATTCTCTGGTCTGATTCATTTATGTGTGTGTGTTCGTATGGCTTTGTTTCCAGGATGTGCTGGTTGTCAACTGCTCCAAAGAATTCATGGCATCCAACCATGTGCTGGCCACTTGCCGCACGGCTCTGAAGAAACAGGGTGTAGTCGGCCTCAACATGGCACCCTGCATGAGAGCCTTCTTGGAGAGATTGCCTGTCATGCTGCAGGAGCAGTACGCCTACGAGAAGGTACGAGAACGTTTTAATATGCTTTCCACAGTAATGTGCAGACGGGTAACAAAGTAAAGGAAAAACCAACATAAAGTGTCTCAGTAAGGTGTAGGACCACCACGAGCCGCCAGAACAGCTTCAGTTCTCCCTGACATTGACTCTCCAAGTCTCTGAACTCTATTGGAGGGAAGGAGCACCATTTGTCTAAAAGATATTCTCTGTTATTGCCACTGCTGCGCTATTGTAAAGTCGCAAAATACGCAGTTGAGCTGAGAAGGAGAGAGTGAAAGAAGAGAAAATGAGAGAAAATGGTAGAATGAACTAGCCAACTTTAAATTAGGTTTGTATTTATATTTTGTATTTTCTACCAGGACAAAGTTTAATCAGCTGTGTCTGTCTCTACTGGCTCTCTGTGTGCCTGTCAGTCTCCTGTCATTCCCCCTCAGTGTGTCAGTATTTGAAAAATCCCCACAGGCAGCAGTATGGCTGATGTAAAGTTACTGCAAAGAAGACAAGAGAATGTAGTGCGTTCAGCCCTAAAAGATGGTTTAACAAACTGGTTCATTACTTCACATAATCAAATACAACTCCAAGAATTCACCACAGATCATTAGTATTCATCAGTGTTAGAACGTCTAAGAGTGATTTTTCTTTCAAATTCCATGTTGATAGTTGTCTTTTCTTCTCAACCTCTAGCCCCACGTTGTGTGTGGGGAACAACTCGTCCACAGTCCCTACATGCAGTGCCTTGCCTCCCTGGCAGTGGGTCTCCACCTGGACCAGCTCCTGTGTCGCCCCCCTGTGCCGCCTCACCTCCGACACTGCCCACCAGAGTCTGGCACCGCCATCTGGAGCACCAGCGAGTGGGCGTGGTTGGACTGCTTCTCTACAACTGTCAAGGCGGCGGAGGCCCTTGCTCGAGGTGCCACCTTCCCTGAGTCCTTCTCTGTTCCTGATCTGGAGCCTGTGCCCAAAGATGAAATGGCTCTGCTCATGGTGAGGGAGGCTGCTGGTGTTTGTGCAGCTGCACCTGCAACTGTTGGAACTGTAATTTACAATGTTGTAAACACCTACTGCATGTAGTACGTAATAACACCTCTGCACCCTGTTTTTCCAGGACAACAGTAAATGGGCGTCTGGTTTGGATGAACAGATCATGTCCTGGGCCACATCAAGACCAGAGGTAATTAGATTGATATCTAGGTTACCTGTAATAAATAGCTTATCTGTGGAAGTGATAGCTGCTACTGTTACTCATTTATTTGACGTGTGTGTTCATGTGTTGGGTGTTTACAGGACTGGCACCTTGGAGGGAAGTGCGATGTGTATCTGTGGGGTGCAGGGCGACATGGCCAGTTAGCAGAGGCTGGCAGAAACATCCTGGTGCCGACCACTGCTCCATCTTTCTCTCAGGCACAACAGGTATGCAGACTGTCGTCTTTTTGTTCATTGGATTCACAAAAGAAACAGCATGATGAACAGGATTCCCACAGAGACAAACCTTTTTATTAAAGAGTGAGATCCTTTTACCAAGCAGAACATGGGAGTTTCTGGAATACCACTGCCTCGATGTTGCTGTTGTTGTCGATGTTTCTGGTTAAATAAAAAGATGCTAAGACAAAAGATGTTGTTGAGTTGCATCATGCAAAATAAAGGATTCTGTGTTTTTGCAGCTTGAACCAAGCTAGAGTCAATGTAAGGATATCTATGACTCTGCTACTCTGATTTTGACCTTGTTTTTTAATTTGCCACTTGTAAATACCCCAATTTTGAATTATTGAGATAGAATTTTCTCTAGTTACACCGACACTACAGCGGGCTGTTTACCAACTAAAATCCAGTTGTATTCCTCTTTATTTGCTCACTTATTTATTTGCCACCATCTCTCCTCCTCCTGCAGGTGGTGTGTGGTCAGAACTGCACCTTTGTGATCCAGCCTAACGGGACAGTGTTGGCCTGTGGAGAGGGCAGTTACGGCCGACTGGGACAAGGCAACTCCGACGACCTGCACGTGCTTACTGTGATCTCAGCTCTTCAAGGTGACACATTTGGTCTTACAGTACATAGTATTAGATGATGTGTATCACTGAAATGGATGAAAAAACTTGAATTAATTTGTTATTTTTTAATTGGGTAGATCCCCATAATTTATTTCTTCAATATGTCAGAAAATAGTCTTGGTCTAGGTCACGTGGATTTATTGAGTACTGATAAAAATGGGATAAGCTGATGTGCTACATCTGGTTTTCTGTCTCTCTTTGACCAGTGTGACAACTAAACAAATAAAATTGTATTCTATGTGGTACTAAATGAGTCTTCTATTTAATTTGGTGAGCTCTTGAGAAACTCTAACTATCCTGACGGTCGTGTCTTATTGTCCCTCTGCTCCACAGGTTTTGTGGTGACTCAGCTGGTGACTTCGTGCGGCAGTGACGGTCACTCTATGGCTCTGACGGAGAGCGGCGAGGTGTTCAGCTGGGGAGACGGGGACTACGGTAAGCTGGGCCACGGGAACAGTGACCGCCAGCGCCGACCCAGACAGATTGAAGCTCTACAAGGAGAGGAGGTGGTGCAGGTCAGTCTGTCTCTAATACAGAGTATTTCAGAAATGATTTTATTCCGTCATTCTGATAAAAGTGAAGATCACCGTTCAAAGGGACCTAGATGTAAAATAGATTTTGATACATGTTTGCTTAGGTGTTATCATACTGTATGTTTACTTTTTCTTTACCAGATGTCCTGTGGATTCAAACATTCAGCAGTGGTAACAGCTGATGGGAAGCTTTTCACCTTTGGTAATGGTGATTATGGCAGACTGGGGCTGGGAAACACCTCAAACAAGAAGCTGCCAGAGAAAGTCACCGCTCTGGAGGGTTACCAAGTCGGACAGGTGGGCCAGAAAAATACATTAAAAAAGAATAATACATTAATTTAACAATTGAAATTAATTAATATAATTAAGTACTTCTTGGCCAGACCTGTGTTGGCTGTGAAAATAGACACTGAAGATACGTGAATATATAGAAAAAAGACAGGACTGTACAAAGACACACTCATCTTTCTTGTTCATGTTTTTAACAACTTGAATATTTTAAAGGTTTAGAAAACAGAGATGTTTAATAACCACATAGAGCTGATGTATGCTGACATCTGCTCCATCCTCAGGTGGCTTGTGGTCTGAACCACACTTTGGTTGTCTCTGCTGATGGAATGATGGTTTGGGCTTTTGGTGATGGAGACTACGGAAAACTGGGACTTGGAAATTCTACAGCCAAGTCCTCCCCTCAGGTACACACTGTGATACCTGCTGCTTCACCTGCACAGTAAAACCTCAAGTCAATGATGTTCATCCATGAAACTTATTCTACAGGATCTGGTTTTTCAGTGAATGTAACGTAGGTTTATTCTGAAATAATTCTCTAGAAAGTGGATGTGCTCTGTGGGATCGCCATCAAAAAAGTGGCGTGTGGAACACAGTTCTCTGTGGCTTTAACCAAAGATGGCAAAGTTTTCACCTTTGGCCAAGGTACGCTCTGTTTATTTTATTTATACAGTAAATGGATTGTTTTTTTGTTTTTTTTTGAAGTTTTGAACAGAAACAAGATATTTGATAACATCGTTTTATGATGTGTCATAGACAAAATGATCAATAATGAGAGTAATTGTCAGTTGTAGCCCTGATAATGATAAATAATGTATTCTGTGACATTTAAGTTTTTCATTTTCATATGAACAAATTCTATGAAACTGGAGGTTGTCATTCAAACATTTTTTTTCTTTCTCTGTTACAGACCGGCTAATTGGCTTGCCAGAGGGCCGAGCCAGGAACCACAACCGGCCTCAGCAGGTGCCAGCTCTGTCAGGGATCCACATCCAGGATATTGCAGTTGGAGCCGAGCACAGCCTGGTGCTCTCCTCCACAGGAGACGTTTACACCTGGGGCAGCAACTCGGAGGGACAGGTAACCTGCTGACACACTCAGTGAATCCCTGCTGAGAGGCTGACGCTCTTTGTTCAGTAATGCTGCAGAACAGGGGGCAGCAAAAGCCAAGTGTCAATAATAATTAAAGCTGCGAGCAGCGTTGAACGGGCCCTCGCACCCGGCGCCCGTCGGGGGAGCGGCGACCGCGGGACCCCGGCAACCGCGGGGTCAACGCAGGTCGCAGGGCACACGCTGGCGTAACAGTTCACACTTCCGAGATGTAAAAATTTAAAATAAAAGCTTTTATGCTAATTATTTTCTGTGATAATATTTTTCAGAGCTCATCATCTGTGACAGCTCTTGGCTCCCCCGACTGTAACCTCTCTGTGGTAGCTTCTCACAGACTCAATCAACTCCTCTTCCCCTCCCCCCTCAAACACAAACACAAACACAAACACACACACACACACAGATACCCCCTCCCAAAAGGAGATAAAACTCAGTTTTAACTTGAGTTTACAAGCTTTGAGCTTTGAGCAAAAGCATTTTTTTGCAAGTTCTGTTATTGGGTGCATATATAAATCATTTATGCTTAAACAAGGCTTATAATGAAGTTATTTGAACAGTGAATATCTCATCTGCCTAAAGTCAGGGCGAAGCCACTAACCAGCTGTAGGGATGGGTATCATTAGGATTTTATCTTTATCCATACAGACCCCTATCAGTCCAGCTCAGACTGTTACTGGTTTAAGAGAGTGAAGTTTATAGCAATTTGCAAAATTTGGAGATTAGTGACAAACTAACCAGTTAGACTACATACAGACAAGCTTTCATTTTAGCTGTTAGTAACAGTTTGCCATGAGCTTAACCAGCGTGCTGTGCTTCGTGTTAAACATGTCATGAGACTGTGGACAACGTTTGAGCCAGCTTTGACATCTGCAGATATGAGTTTCTGAAGAGGGGCCTGCTGAGGTTAGATGTGCTGAATAATATCCATTTTCATATCAGAAAAAACACTGCATTAAACATTGTCTTAGCTCACTGAGCTGAGGTCAACAGGTAATATAACCAACCTGTGAGGTGGCTCACCCCCGTAAGATAAACACATAAATGATCCCTGATAGAACCGATAATTAAAGGCACATCAGTGACAGGGAATGCTATTAAAACTAAACTATAAACTGGTGACATTAACTGCAAAAGAAGATTTTTATTGATACATGTCAGGTAGAATTTAGTTTTCAATAAGGAAAATGCTGTAAGAAACCTGAATTTGTTGCAACAAATTTAAAATAAAAGCTTTTATGCTAATTATTTTCTGTGATAATATTTTTCAGAACTCATCATCTGTGACAGCTCATGGCTCTCTTGACTGTAACCTCCCTGTGGCAGCTTCTCACAGACTCAATCAACTCCTCTTCCCCTCCCCCCTCAAACACACACACACAGACACACACACACAGAGACCCCCTTCCAAAAACCCATCAAAGAGTAATACAATGGCTCCATCTGTAGGATAAAGTAGAGAGTCGCAACAGGAAGTTACCCCAAAATCTGAGGTTTCAAACAGGAAGTTGGGTTTCCGAACTTTGACGGGCCAGAACCGGCACACGCTTCGACCCAAACTCACAATTTTCGGAGGCAGTCTTCCAAAAATTGTCAAGGAGGGGCTGACAACATTTGAAGTGAATCTGGTCACCCGTCTAGAAACTGGACATCACACTATAAAATATGTCATTTCCTGCTATAAATAGGTGGCGCTACAACAATTGTATGAATATTGACATATGGATGTGTGCAGATAGGTACCATTAACAATCCTGTAAAGTTTGATGCAGTTTGGACAAAGTATGGCCGAAATATAGCAAAAATAAAGCAACTTCCTGTTTCGTGGCGAGTAATCGAACTTTGAGGGGCCATAACTTCCACGCCCTTCAACAAAAACTCAAAATCTGCCGCAATTTAACATCGTCTATGTCTTAAGAACATACTATTAAGTTTTGAAGTCAATTGGATAATGCGTCTAGGACTAGTTCGCGTTCAAGCGACCCCTGGAAATGGCCAAAAACACACAATTTTTTCACCTTCCGGTCAAAATAAAAATACTTTCTGTTGGGTTTAGAATATGGCTCCAAGAGACTTTTTGGTGCGTCATGGGATGTTACATATGTGTGCAGATTTTCAGATTTTTAGGCGCAACGGGCTTGAGGGGCTGTTCCGTTTAAAAATGTAGGTGGCGCTACCGAGGGCATTTTACCACGCCCATGCTCAAGACCCCTAAATTATTAAATTTTTCGCCGTGCCTGACGCGTCTGCAAATTTTGGTAAGTTTTCACGCATGTTAAGGCCCTCAAAAAGCCGATCTAAGAGGCGGAAAAAGAAGAAAAAAAATAATAATAATAATAATTAAAGCTGCGAGCAGCGTTGAACGGGCCCTCGCACCCGGCGCCCGTCGGGGGAGCGGCGACCGCGGGACCCCGGCAACCGCGGGGTCAACGCAGGTCGCAGGGCACACGCTGGCGTAACAGTTCACACTTCCGAGATGTAAAAATTTTAAATAAAAGCTTTTACGCTAATTATTTTCTGTGATAATATTTTTCAGAGCTCATCATCTGTGACAGCTCTTGGCTCTCCTTGACTGTAACCTCCCTGTGGCAGCTTCTCACAGACTCAATCAACTCCTCTTCCCCTCCCCCCTCAAACACAAACACAAACACACACACACACACACACACACAACACACACACAGATACCCCCTCCCAAAAGGAGATAAAACTCAGTTTTAACTTGAGTTTACAAGCTTTGAGCTTTGAGCAAAAGCATTTTTTTTAAGTTCTGTTATTGGGTGCATATATAAATCATTTATGCTTAAACAAGGCTTATAATGAAGTTATTTGAACAGTGAATATCTCATCTGCCTAAAGTCAGGGCGAAGCCACTAACCAGCTGTAGGGATGGGTATCATTAGGATTTTATCTTTATCCATACAGACCCCTATCAGTCCAGCTCAGACTGTTACTGGTTTAAGAGAGTGAAGTTTATAGCAATTTGCAAAATTTGGAGATTAGTGACAAACTAACCAGTTAGACTACATACAGACAAGCTTTCATTTTAGCTGTTAGTAACAGTTTGCCATGAGCTTAACCAGCGTGCTGTGCTTCCTGTTAAACATGTCATGAGACTGTGGACAACGCTGAAAATATTACTTTACTAACTACTGGCTGAACAGGCGCTTTGACAAAGAAAAGGTAAAGGCCAGCAGCTTTTACTTTTCAATGCACTTGTCGTCAACTTGAGTGGCTTATATTCAGCTGGTTCACCTCGACGCCGGTGGACCTAGATGCACTTTTCCTGTCGCCGTACACTGAGTAACACGAAAAAATCAGCTGACCCCTTGTGAAATTTCCTAACTGATCAAAACCAAACTGTAAAGACAGCATCAATCCACGCTCAGCTTTGGTCAAGGGGAGACATATGGTAAGATTACATGAATTCATGTAATCTTCTTTGAGGCTACAATTTCAGACTTAACTTAGTCATTCACTAGTGTCTTGGCAGCGTTTATGGGGTTTTTAGACAGGTCTCTCACTGGTTTTCTTTCCAGGGTCATTGAAATCTTTGGCTTCCTACCTCTGCCAGGCTTGTTCTGCACAGTGTGGCTCTCCTTGAATTTCTCGGTGACGCTTCTCATTTGAGTTCTTGACGCTTGGAAATGCTGTGATAACTTTGTATATCCTTCTCCTGCTTCCTGAGCATCGACAATTCTTTTCTTCAAGTCTACAGTGATTTCCTTAGTTTTTGGCATGATGCTTTCTCAAGTGACAGCTCAAATCTTAACTGAAGTTTTTATCCCGCGTGTAAAGCAGCTCTTGGCTCTCCTGACTGTAACCTCTCTGTGGCAGCTTCTCACAGACTCAATCAACTCCTCTTCCCCTCCCCCCTCAAACACAAACACAAACACACACACACACACACACACACACACACACACACACACAGAGACCCCCTCCAAAAATCCATCAAAGAGTAATACAATGGCTCCATCTATAGGATAAAGTAGAGAGTCGCAACAGGAAGTTACCCCAAAATCTGAGGTTTCAAACAGGAAGTTGGGTTTCTGAACTTTGACGGGCCAGAACAGGCACACGCTTCGACCAAAACTCACAATTTTCGGAGGACAGTCTTCCAAAAATTGTCAAGGAGGGGCTGACAACATTTGAAGTGAATCTGGTCACCCGTCTAGAAACTGGACATCACACTATAAAATATGTCATTTCCTGCTATAAATAGGTGGCGCTACAACAATTGTATGAATATTGACATATGGATGTGTGCAGATAGGTACCATTAACAATCCTGTAAAGTTTGATGCAGTTTGGACAAAGTATGGCCGAAATATAGCAAATTTAAAGCAACTTCCTGTTTTGTGGCGAGTGATCGAACTTTGAGGGGCCATAACTTCCACGCCCTTCAATGAAAAGTCCGAAACTTTTGCAATTTAACTTCGTCTATGTCTTAAGAACAAATTATCAAATTTTGAAGTCAATCGGATAATGCGTCTAGGACTAGTTCGCGTTCAAGCGACCCCTGGAAATGGCCAAAAACACACAATTTTTTCACCTTCCGGTCAAAATAAAAATACTTTCTGTTGGGTTTAGGATATGGCTCCAAGAGACTTTTTGGTGCGTCATGGGATGTTACATATGTGTGCAGATTTTCAGATTTTTAGGCGCAACGGGCTTGAGGGGCTGTTCCGTTTAAAAATGTAGGTGGCGCTACCGAGGCCATTTTGCCACACCCATGCTCAAGACCCCTAAATTATTAAATTTTTCGCCGTGCCTGACGCGTCTGCAAATTTTCAGGAGTTTTGACGCATGTTAAGGCCCTCAAAAAGGCGATCAAAGAGGCGGAAAAAGAAGAAAAAAAAATAATAATAATAATAAAAAAAAAAATCAACTCATGTACAATAATAATAATAATAATAATAAACGACCGAAACAAGAGGGTCCTTGCAACTCGTTGCATGGCCCGTTGGCCACGCAACTCGTTGCTCGGCCTAATTAAAGCTGCGAGCAGCGTTGAACGGGCCCTCGCACCCGGCGCCCGTCGGGGGAGCGGCGACCGCGGGACCCCGGCAACCGCGGGGTCAACGCAGGTCGCAGGGCACACGCTGGCGTAACAGTTCACACTTCCGAGATGTAAAAATTTTAAATAAAAGCTTTTATGCTAATTATTTTCTGTGATAATATTTTTCAGAGCTCATCATCTGTGACAGCTCATGGCTCTATTGACTGTAACCTCCCTGTGGCAGCTTCTCACAGACACAATCAACTCCTCTTCCCCTCCCCCCTCAGACACACACAGACACACACACACAGAGACCCCCTTCCAAAAACCCATCAAAGAGTAATACAATGGCTCCATCTGTAGGATAAAGTAGAGAGTCGCAACAGGAAGTTACCCCAAAATCTGAGGTTTCAAACAGGAAGTTGGGTTTCCGAACTTTGACGGGCCAGAACCGGCACACGCTTCGACCCAAACTCACAATTTTCGGAGCCAGTCTTCCAAAAATCCTTAAGTCTGTCCTGACAACATTTGAAGTGAATCTGGTCACCCGTCTAGAAACTGGACATCACACTATAAAATATGTCATTTCCTGCTATAAATAGGTGGTGCTACAACAATTGTATGAATATTGACATATGGATGTGTGCAGATAGGTACCATTAACAATCCTGTAAAGTTTGATGCAGTTTGGACAAAGTATGGCCGAAATATAGCAAATTTAAAGCAACTTCCTGTTTTGTGGCGAGTGATCGAACTTTGAGGGGCCATAACTTCCACGCCCTTCAATGAAAAGTCCGAAACTTTTGCAATTTAACTTCGTCTATGTCTTAAGAACAAATTATCAAATTTTGAAGTCAATCGGATAATGCGTCTAGGACTAGTTCGCGTTCAAGCGACCCCTGGAAATGGCCAAAAACACACAATTTTTTCACCTTCCGGTCAAAATAAAAATACTTTCTGTTGGGTTTAGAATATGGCTCCAAGAGACTTTTTGGTGCGTCATGGGATGTTACATATGTGTGCAGATTTTCAGATTTTTAGGCGCAACGGGCTTGAGGGGCTGTTCCGTTAAAAATGTAGGTGGCGCTACCGAGGCCATTTTGCCACACCCATGCTCAAGACCCCTAAATTCTTAAATTTTTCGCCGTGCCTGACGCGTCTGCAAATTTTCAGGAGTTTTGACGCATTTTAAGGCCCTCAAAAAGGCGATCAAAGAGGCGGAAAAAGAAGAAAAAAAATAATAATAATAATAATTAAAGCTGCGAGCAGCGTTGAACGGGCCCTCGCACCCGGCGCCCGTCGGGGGA
The DNA here is from genome assembly GCF_001640805.2 of Lates calcarifer. Taxonomy (NCBI): domain Eukaryota; kingdom Metazoa; phylum Chordata; class Actinopteri; family Centropomidae; genus Lates; species Lates calcarifer. The sequence goes on from NW_026118112.1 coordinate 18,916, forward strand.
GCGGCGACCGCGGGACCCCGGCAACCGCGGGGTCAACGCAGGTCGCAGGGCACACGCTGGCGTAACAGTTCACACTTCCGAGATGTAAAAATTTTAAATAAAAGCTTTTATGCTAATTATTTTCTGTGATAATATTTTTCAGAGCTCATCATCTGTGACAGCTCATGGCTCTCCTGACTGTAACCTCTCTGTGGCAGCTTCTCACAGACTCAATCAACTCCTCTTCCCCTCCCCCCTCAAACACAAACACAAACACACACACACACACAGATACCCCCTCCCAAAAGGAGATAAAACTCAGTTTTAACTTGAGTTTACAAGCTTTGAGCTTTGAGCAAAAGCATTTTTTTGCAAGTTCTGTTATTGGGTGCATATATAAATCATTTATGCTTAAACAAGGGTTATAATGAAGTTATTTGAACAGTGAATATCTCATCTGCCTAAAGTCAGGGCGAAGCCACTAACCAGCTGTAGGGATGGGTATCATTAGGATTTTATCTTTATCCATACAGACTCCTATCAGTCCAGCTCAGACTGTTACTGGTTTAAGAGAGTGAAGTTTATAGCAATTTGCCAAATTTGGAGATTAGTGACAAACTAACCAGTTAGACTACATACAGACAAGCTTTCATTTTAGCTGTTAGTAACAGTTTGCCATGAGCTTAACCAGCGTGCTGTGCTTCCTGTTAAACATGTCATGAGACTGTGGACAACGCTGAAAATATTACTTTACTAACTACTGGCCGAACAGGCGCTTTTACAAAGAAAAGGTAAAGGCCAGCAGCTTTTACTTTTCAATGCACTTGTCGTCAACTTGAGTGGCTTATATTCAGCTGGTTCACCTCGACGCCGGTGGACCTAGTGCACTTTTCCTGTCGCCGTACACTGAGTAACACGAAAAAAATCAGCTGACCCCGTGTGAAATTTCCTAACTGATCAAAACCAAACTGTAAAGACAGCATCAATCCACGCTCAGCTTTGGTCAAGGGGAGACATATGGTAAGATTACATGAATTCATGTAATCTTCTTTGAGGCTACAATTTCAGACTTAACTAAGTCATTCACTAGTGTCTTGGCAGCGTTTATGGGTTCTTTAGACAGGTCTCTCACTGGTTTTCTTTCCAGGGTCATTGAAATCTTTGGCTTCCTACCTCTGCCAGGCTTGTTCTGCACAGTGTGGCTCTCCTTGAATTTCTCGGTGACGTTTCTCATTTGAGTTCTTGACGCTTGGAAATACTGTTATAACTTTGTATATCCTTCTCCTGCTTCCTGAGCATCGACAATTCTTCAAGTCTACAGTGATTTCCTTAGTTTTTGGCATGATGCTTTCTCAAGTGACAGCTCAAATCTTAACTGAAGTTTTTATACCGCGTGTAAAGCAGCTCTTGGCTCTCCTGACTGTAACCTCTCTGTGGCAGCTTCTCACAGACTCAATCAACTCCTCTTCCCCTCCCCCCTCAAACACAAACACAAACACACACACACACACACACACACACACACAGAGACCCCCTTCCAAAAACCCATCAAAGAGTAATACAATGGCTCCATCTATAGGATAAAGTAGAGAGTCGCAACAGGAAGTTACCCCAAAATCTGAGGTTTCAAACAGGAAGTTGGGTTTCTGAACTTTGACGGGCCAGAACCGGCACACGCTTCGACCAAAACTCACAATTTTCGGAGCCAGTCTTCCAAAAAATCCTCAAGGAGGGGCTGACAACATTTGAAGTGAATCTGGTCACCCGTCTAGAAACTGGACATCACACTATAAAATATGTCATTTCCTGCTATAAATAGGTGGCGCTACAACAATTGTATGAATATTGACATATGGATGTGTGCAGATAGGTACCATTAACAATCCTGTAAAGTTTGATGCAGTTTGGACAAAGTATGGCCGAAATATAGCAAATATAAAGCAACTTCCTGTTTCGTTGCGAGTAATCGAACTTTGAGGGGCCATAACTTCCACGCCCTTCAATGAAAAGTCCGAAACTTTTGCAATTTAACTTCGTCTATGTCTTAAGAACAAATTATCAAATTTTGAAGTCAATCGGATAATGCGTCTAGGACTAGTTCGCGTTCAAGCGACCCCTGGAAATGGCCAAAAACACACAATTTTTTCACCTTCCGGTCAAAATAAAAATACTTTCTGTTGGGTTTAGAATATGGCTCCAAGAGACTTTTTGGTGCGTCATGGGATGTTACATATGTGTGCAGATTTTCAGATTTTTAGGCGCAACGGGCTTGAGGGGCTGTTCCGTTTAAAAATGTAGGTGGCGCTACCGAGGCCATTTTGCCACACCCATGCTCAAGACCCCTAAATTCTTAAATTTTTCGCCGTGCCTGACGCGTCTGCAAATTTTCAGGAGTTTTGACGCATGTTAAGGCCTTCAAAAAGGCGATCAAAGAGGCGGAAAAAGAAGAAAAAAAAATAATAATAAAATAATAATAATAAAATAACAAGAGGGTCCTTGCAACTCGTTGCATGGCCCCGTTAACTCGTTGCTCGGGCCCTAATTAAAGCTGCGAGCAGCGTTGAACGGGCCCTCGCACCCGGCGCCCGTCGGGGGAGCGGCGACCGCGGGACCCCGGCAACCGCGGGGTCAACGCAGGTCGCAGGGCACACGCTGGCGTAACAGTTCACACTTCCCAGATGTTAAAATTTTAAATAAAAGCTTTTACGCTAATTATTTTCTGTGATAATATTTTTCAGAGCTCATCATCTGTGACAGCTCTTGGCTCTCCTGACTGTAACCTCTCTGTGGCAGCTTCTCACAGACTCAATCAACTCCTCTTCCCCTCCCCCCTCAAACACAAACACAAACACACACACACACACACACACACACACACACACACACAGAGACCCCCTTCCAAAAGGAGATAAAACTCAGTTTTAACTTGAGTTTACAAGCTTTGAGCTTTGAGCAAAAGCATTTTTTTTAAGTTCTGTTATTGGGTGCATATATAAATCATTTGTGCTTAAACAAGGCTTATAATGAAGTTATTGGAACAGTGAATATCTCATCTGCCTAAAGTCAGGGCGAAGCCACTAACTAGCTGTAGGGATGGGTATCATTAGGATTTTATCTTTATCCATACAGACCCCTATCAGTCCAGCTCAGACTGTTACTGGTTTAAGAGAGTGAAGTTTATAGCAATTTGCAAAATTTGGAGATTAGTGACAAACTAACCAGTTAGACTACATACAGACAAGCTTTCATTTTAGCTGTTAGTAACAGTTTGCCATGAGCTTAACCAGCGTGCTGTGCTTCCTGTTAAACATGTCATGAGACTGTGGACAACGCTGAAAATATTACTTTACTAACTACTGGCTGAACAGGCGCTTTGACAAAGAAAAGGTAAAGGCCAGCAGCTTTTACTTTTCAATGCACTTGTCGTCAACTTGAGTGGCTTATATTCAGCTGGTTCACCTCGACGCCGGTGGACCTAGTGCACTTTTCCTGTCGCTGTACACTGTGTAACATGAAAATATCAGCCGACCCCGTGTGAAATTTCCTAACTGATCAAAACCAAACTGTAAAGACAGCATCAATCCACGCTCAGCTTTGGTCAAGGGGAGACATATGGTAAGATTACATGAATTCATGTAATCTTCTTTGATGCTACAATTTCAGACTTAACTAAGTCATTCACTAGTGTCTTGGCAGCGTTTATGGAGTCTTTAGACAGGTCTCTCACTGGTTTTCTTTCAAGGGTCATTGAAATCTTTGGCTTCCTACCTCTGCCAGGCTTGTTCTGCACAGTGTGGTTCTCCTTGAATTTCTCGGTGACGCTTCTCATTTGAGTTCTTGACGCTTGGAAATGCTGTGATAACTTTGTATATCCTTCTCCTGCATCCACAATTCTTCAAGTCTACAGTGATTTCCTTAGTTTTTGGCATGATGCTTTCTCAAGTGACAGCTCAAATCTTAACTGAAGTTTTTATACCGCGTGTAAAGCAGCTCTTGGCTCTCCTGACTGTAACCTCTCTGTGGCAGCTTCTCACAGACTCAATCAACTCCTCTTCCCCTCCCCCCTCAAACACAAACACAAACACACACACACACACACACACAGAGACCCCCCTCCAAAAACCCATCAAAGAGTAATACAATGGCTCCATCTATAGGATAAAGTAGAGAGTCGCAACAGGAAGTTACCCCAAAATCTGAGGTTTCAAACAGGAAGTTGGGTTTCCGAACTTTGACGGGCCAGAACAGGCACACGCTTCGACCAAAACTCACAATTTTCGGAGGACATCTTCCAAAAATTGTCAAGGAGGGGCTGACAACATTTGAAGTGAATCTGGTCACCCGTCTAGAAACTGGACATCACACTATAAAATATGTCATTTCCTGCTATAAATAGGTGGCGCTACAACAATTGTATGAATATTGACATATGGATGTGTGCAGATAGGTACCATTAACAATCCTGTAAAGTTTGATGCAGTTTGGACAAAGTATGGCCGAAATATAGCAAATATAAAGCAACTTCCTGTTTTGTGGCGAGTGATCGAACTTTGAGGGGCCATAACTTCCACGCCCTTCAATGAAAAGTCCGAAACTTTTGCAATTTAACTTCGTCTATGTCTTAAGAACAAATTATCAAATTTTGAAGTCAATCGGATAATGCGTCTAGGACTAGTTCGCGTTCAAGCGACCCCTGGAAATGGCCAAAAACACACAATTTTTTCACCTTCCGGTCAAAATAAAAATACTTTCTGTTGGGTTTAGAATATGGCTCCAAGAGACTTTTTGGTGCGTCATGGGATGTTACATATGTGTGCAGATTTTCAGATTTTTAGGCGCAACGGGCTTGAGGGGCTGTTCCGTTAAAAATGTAGGTGGCGCTACCGAGGCCATTTTGCCACACCCATGCTCAAGACCCCTAAATTCTTAAATTTTTCGCCGTGCCTGACGCGTCTGCAAATTTTCAGGAGTTTTGACGCATTTTAAGGCCCTCAAAAAGGCGATCAAAGAGGCGGAAAAAGAAGAAAAAAATAATAATAATAATAATAATAATAAACCGAACGAAAACAAGAGGGTCCTTGCAACTCGTTGCATGGCCCCGTTGGGCCCACGCAACTCGTTGCTCGGGCCCTAATAATAATAAACCGAACGAAAACAAGAGGGTCCTTGCAACTCGTTGCATGGCCCCGTTGGGCCCACGCAACTCGTTGCTCGGGCCCTAATTAAAGCTGCGAGCAGCGTTGAACGGGCCCTCGCACCCGGCGTCCGTCGGGGGAGCGGCGACCGCGGGACCCCGGCAACCGCGGGGTCAACGCAGGTCGCAGGGCACACGCTGGCGTAACAGTTCACACTTCCCAGATGTAAAAATTTTAAATAAAAGCTTTTATGCTAATTATTTTCTGTGATAATATTATTCAGAGCTCATCATCTGTGACAGATCATGGCTCTATTGACTGTAACCTCCCTGTGGCAGCTTCTCACAGACACAATCAACTCCTCTTCCCCTCCCCCCTCAGACACACACAGACACACACACACACAGACCCCCTTCCAAAAACCCATCAAAGAGTAATACAATGGCTCCATCTGTAGGATAAAGTAGAGAGTCGCAACAGGAAGTTACCCCAAAATCTGAGGTTTCAAACAGGAAGTTGGGTTTCCGAACTTTGACGGGCCAGAACCGGCACACGCTTCGACCCAAACTCACAATTTTCGGAGCCAGTCTTCCAAAAATCCTTAAGTCTGTCCTGACAACATTTGAAGTGAATCTGGTCACCCGTCTAGAAACTGGACATCACACTATAAAATATGTCATTTCCTGCTATAAATAGGTGGTGCTACAACAATTGTATGAATATTGACATATGGATGTGTGCAGATAGGTACCATTAACAATCCTGTAAAGTTTGATGCAGTTTGGACAAAGTATGGCCGAAATATAGCAAATTTAAAGCAACTTCCTGTTTTGTGGCGAGTGATCGAACTTTGAGGGGCCATAACTTCCACGCCCTTCAATGAAAAGTCCGAAACTTTTGCAATTTAACTTCGTCTATGTCTTAAGAACAAATTATCAAATTTTGAAGTCAATCGGATAATGCGTCTAGGACTAGTTCGCGTTCAAGCGACCCCTGGAAATGGCCAAAAACACACAATTTTTTCACCTTCCGGTCAAAATAAAAATACTTTCTGTTGGGTTTAGAATATGGCTCCAAGAGACTTTTTGGTGCGTCATGGGATGTTACATATGTGTGCAGATTTTCAGATTTTTAGGCGCAACGGGCTTGAGGGGCTGTTCCGTTAAAAATGTAGGTGGCGCTACCGAGGCCATTTTGCCACACCCATGCTCAAGACCCCTAAATTCTTAAATTTTTCGCCGTGCCTGACGCGTCTGCAAATTTTCAGGAGTTTTGACGCATTTTAAGGCCCTCAAAAAGGCGATCAAAGAGGCGGAAAAAGAAGAAAAAAAATAATAATAATAATAATTAAAGCTGCGAGCAGCGTTGAACGGGCCCTCGCACCCGGCGTCCGTCGGGGGAGCGGCGACCGCGGGACCCCGGCAACCGCGGGGTCAACGCAGGTCGCAGGGCACACGCTGGCGTAACAGTTCACACTTCCCAGATGTAAAAATTTTAAATAAAAGCTTTTATGCTAATTATTTTCTGTGATAATATTATTCAGAGCTCATCATCTGTGACAGCTCATGGCTCTATTGACTGTAACCTCCCTGTGGCAGCTTCTCACAGACACAATCAACTCCTCTTCCCCTCCCCCCTCAGACACACACAGACACACACACACAGAGACCCCCTTCCAAAAACCCATCAAAGAGTAATACAATGGCTCCATCTGTAGGATAAAGTAGAGAGTCGCAACAGGAAGTTACCCCAAAATCTGAGGTTTCAAACAGGAAGTTGGGTTTCCGAACTTTGACGGGCCAGAACCGGCACACGCTTCGACCCAAACTCACAATTTTCGGAGCCAGTCTTCCAAAAATCCTTAAGTCTGTCCTGACAACATTTGAAGTGAATCTGGTCACCCGTCTAGAAACTGGACATCACACTATAAAATATGTCATTTCCTGCTATAAATAGGTGGTGCTACAACAATTGTATGAATATTGACATATGGATGTGTGCAGATAGGTACCATTAACAATCCTGTAAAGTTTGATGCAGTTTGGACAAAGTATGGCCGAAATATAGCAAATTTAAAGCAACTTCCTGTTTTGTGGCGAGTGATCGAACTTTGAGGGGCCATAACTTCCACGCCCTTCAATGAAAAGTCCGAAACTTTTGCAATTTAACTTCGTCTATGTCTTAAGAACAAATTATCAAATTTTGAAGTCAATCGGATAATGCGTCTAGGACTAGTTCGCGTTTAAGCGACCCCTGGAAATGGCCAAAAACACACAATTTTTTCACCTTCCGGTCAAAATAAAAATACTTTCTGTTGGGTTTAGAATATGGCTCCAAGAGACTTTTTGGTGCGTCATGGGATGTTACATATGTGTGCAGATTTTCAGATTTTAGGCGCAACAGGCTTGAGGGGCTGTTCCGTTTAAAAATGTAGGTGGCGCTACCGAGGGCATTTTACCACGCCCATGCTCAAGACCCCTAAATTATTAAATTTTTCGCCGTGCCTGACGCGTCTGCAAATTTTGGTAAGTTTTCACGCATGTTAAGGCCCTCAAAAAGCCGATCTAAGAGGCGGAAAAAGAAGAAAAAAAAATAATAATAATAATAATAATAATAATAATAATAATAATAAACAGACCGAAAACAAGAGGGTCCTTGCAACTCGTTGCATGGCCCCGTTGGGCCCACGCAACTCGTTGCTCGGGCCCTAATAATAATAAACCGAACGAAAACAAGAGGGTCCTTGCAACTCGTTGCATGGCCCGTTGGGCCACGCAACTCGTTGCTCGGGCCCTAATAATAATAAACCGAACGAAAACAAGAGGGTCCTTGCAACTCGTTGCATGGCCCCGTTGGGCCCACGCAACTCGTTGCTCGGGCCTAATAATAATAAACCGAACGAAAACAAGAGGGTCCTTGCAACTCGTTGCATGGCCCCGTTGGGCCCACGCAACTCGTTGCTCGGGCCCTAATTAATATTAGTCTGATTTTATGCTGGCACTTAGTGTTACATATAACATAGAAAAAACATTATTTATATGTACATACACGATAAAAAGAAAGTCATAAGCCAAAGCCTTAACTCAAACCACATAAAACATCTACATCTAAAATCAAGTAATCTATCTCATGCTGCAATAACATTTTCATGCTATGAGGCTTGTCAAAGGCAGGATTAGCTTGACATAACAAGTAGCATTTACTGTCAACATGGTTAAGCATTAACAAAAAAATCGAAAGGCAGAGCAGCAAACAAACAAGTTCTTGGATAGTTTTCAAAGCACCAAACAAAAAACATGTTAGACGGTAACAAAGGCAGTAAATTATGATTAACATCTTTCCAGGTAGCAAGCTTTCCACAAACATTAGCCACAGAGCATGCTAGTATAATGTTAGCGTGGGGATACAGCTTGTTTTCCTCTGTCAGCTGAGGAGTCAGTGACACAGACCAGACTAGACTTGATCTGTTACAGATCATCAGAAGATATAAAGCATGCAGGAGTCAAGCTGCATGTTTCTGGGGTATGATCATATGCTCCGGGAGAGTTTGGCCTATCACAGCTTATCTTTGCGTACATACCTGAACTTCCTAGAATATTTGTTTGGATGTTAATGTGCGTTGTGGGATTACAGCTGTGCCCTACATAGTTTTTAAGTGCTTCAACACCAACGTGGAGGGAAATATCAGCGGCCCTCTGCTGACGGGGGCAGCAGCAGCTACGTCCTAAAAATAGCATTACTTTAAACTTGTTCTTTTTCCTCTGAGGGAACAGTATGTGTGTGTGTGTCTCTCCTTGACCCTCTCAGCCTTCAGATCTCGGCTTTGAAGTGGGAAACCTGACTGATGAAGAAAAATATCGACCCCCAATTGCAGCATGTGACACTGGCCAGCCCTGACTCGGGGTGGCTAAATGAATATAGAGTGCTGTGTCTTTTCTCAAAACTGCTCTGAAACAAAGTCAAATTCACATGCATGTGAGTCATGGTCAGCGTCTGCACGTCCACAGATTGGCCATCTATTATGAATGATACAGCATGAAAAAAGCGTATTGATCCCAGCCATTCAGCACACACTCAAATGCATCGGCTGGTGCCGTGTCTTACCTAAAGTGAAGTGGTTTTTGAAAGAGCTACTGGCTACGAGGTTGGGGAAGAGAGGAGAGCGAGATAAGACAAAGACAGAAGAGGAAGAGGGTTAAATAGAGGGAGGAGAGGAGAAAGTGTCACTGACGTCATATTGAAACTATCATCCCTCTGTCATCTGTGGTCAGCTAAGCAGTCTGTTGAATTTTGCTCTTCGTGAAAAGCAGCCCAGAACGCCAAGATGACGACATGGACCCACACAATATGGTGAAAAACATTGTCAAGCTGAAAAATTATGACCGCAGCCGAAGTGCTTCTCTCTCTCCTCTGTCCTTCCCAAAGTGACACTGTGTGAGCCAACAGCCACGAGTGGACGACATCATCAGCGAGAATCGATGGAAATATTCAACACGCTGACACTACACGCTGCCAAATTTTCTAGGGTGTAGTGTCTATTTTTCCAAGACAATCCATGTGGCCTCGTCGCCTTCCTTAACTCACATCAGGGAGCACTAGGAAGAGGAACTGGGTTCAGAAATATAACAAACCTTGTGGCAGTTAGTGGTTAAGTTTAGTACATTCATCATTAATATTCATCAGACGCAGGCTACTACAGTTGATGCCTTATCTAATTAGTAGCAAACAGGCAAATCTCTTGCCAGGAATAGATGAAAGCTGCTTAAAGGGCAAGGCTGGCGTAACATTTCTGCTATTATCAACAAATCTCATGAAGAGATCAAAACCAGCAACATGTTGGTCTCAATACGTTTCAACTTCACTACCCTGTCTGTGACACTCCTACTGGTTACGAATATATACATTCAAAAAAGGCTTAATCATGTTCTGAAACAGCACTACAGTTTTTGGCAAACGTTACTCTGACAAGAAGAAATTGCAGATTTGTTGGGAACTATTTTCAGCGGTGGATGAATACACATTTGGTGATCTCATGAGTGTTAACAGCAACAGAACACATACAGTGTTGTAATACTCTACTATATAAATAAAATTTGACTTGACCTATCAGGATTGAGTCAAAATAAACTACAGTGTTGACTGTAATGAAGGAACATGTCACCCAGTGCAACAGCGAAACTTATCGATGTGTTTTTTAATAGTTTTTGGGCGACGATCAAGCTCTGCAGCACAGAGGAATAAGATGTATCAGGCTTTGACTACAATCAGGATTAACACATTGTTGGTTTTGGTCTTTTCATGGAATTCGTTGACAAAACCAAAATACTGGTACAGCAACACATCACTGCAAAACTCATATTAAATCCAATACTGTCACTGATTTCTGATATTTCCCACAGCAACCTAAGACAGCCAGAGATGTTATGAAATAGCTATGACAGTATAATCATCTCACAGGCTATATTACCATCATATCAACCCTGAACACACCTGAGGCTGCAGCCTTCTCTATATTTAGCACATACATTGATACATACTTTACAGTCATTTGAAACAACCTCACACGCACCACCCAAGGCTCAACCAGGGAGAGGTATAAGACTTTTCTGGACAAATATCCATCAGTGTGCATATATATCATACTACTCATTACATGCTTGTATTGATTTTGTGTGGTTTATCTGTGATCAAAGCATTTATGCGCATGTTATATTTATAAGAAAACAAAGCTTCCAGTGGGGGACACACCTGATGGTCGTGGGAGGGCGGGGAAGGAGGGGGCGTGGCTCTGAGCTCCCAGCGCTGACGACAGGGAGCCTGGCCGCTGTCTCTCTATCCCGCACAGGGTGGGATCTGTGTTGGAAAGAGGCGACAGATGCAGTGAGGGAATCGATCAGATTTTAGTCCAGAAATATCCATTCCTCCGATAAAGATCAACCTCCGACCTTTCAGAGGGGGTCTCTGAAGCTCTGGGAGCGCGACGGCCGAGCGGTGAACACGTCCGTCCGCATGTCGGCAGGCGAGATCGCAGGCGCTCGATCCCATGACGGCAGCTGGGACTGAGACTAGAGGACAGAGAGACGGGAAGAAAGAGAAAGAAGCAGGTGGTAGGTGGAGAGAGAGACACAAAGGCTGAAGAAGTGAAGTCTCTTTCATGCTTTCTCAATAATTCATAAGCAGCAGCTTTGATGTCGAGGCTACCTGGCCTTCTTACTGTCCGACCCATCAGTCTCTGTGTCTCTCTGCTGCAGCGTGGAAAGTGGATTCAGGTCG
>NW_026118113.1:0-38529 GCF_001640805.2 Lates calcarifer
AGGGCCTCTGTCTCGTCAGGTACCTCCACTCATTAACAACCCACTCATCCTGTTTTGTCTTCTTGTTTTTTCCCTCCACCTTGAAGCAACTTGACTCCTGCTTTTGTCTCACAGCTTCACAGCTTGCACACACAAAACATTTCGAAATCTGTGTCACAGTTTGTGTTAGAGGCGGTGGTATCATATCAGAGGTGATGTTAGTCTAATCAGGGCTGTGCAAAAACACTCAGCTCCAACTCAGACTGCTAAGTATCTTGTAAAGGACGACATTGTTCTGTACTCTAGATGTCACGTCTGCACAAATTACACTATTAACTTAAGCTCCCCCGTCACTTTCTTCTGCTCTTCCTTATGTGTGTAACTTTTTTAAGTATAATCTCCTCTACTTTGTGTCTATCAGTGTCAGACCCTGCTAAAAAGTCTGTCAAGATTTTAAATGTGGCTCTGATCAGTGTTGGTGGGCTGGAAACAAGCTGCTGAGAGAGGGTCTCCACTCACACAGTAGCATATATAGATAGATTTAGTTTTGAAGCATTCTATTTCCAGTTTAAAGACAGATTTTAGTTAAGTGTATAGTTTATTTTAGTTTATAATTTTCAGACTGTTTCAAAATCTCAAACAAGACTTATTATTACTTATAGCTGTCTCCTGACGTTTTAGACCCAGTTTTTGCAGCTTTGCCTGCTTGAAAGCTCATTTACGCTCCTCATCTATTTTAAATTTCTGAAGCTAACTCAACTTTCCTCTTTATCTTTTTTGCCTGTGTATGTATTTTTGTGGATCATTTTAAATTTTGGGAGAGTCAGGTGATATCAGATATCAGTCTCATGTCTGTGGTTTATATTTTTTTGCATAAATAGAACGGTAACAGTTCAAAAATATGTCTTCAAGCTCTGAGGCTTAATAATTAACATCTCATTTGTTTACACAAACAGTCTTTTTATAACCAAAAAACACAAGAGCAGAATTTGAGCACATAGATTAAACTGTGTGTTTATCTACTGTAATGTAAACTGCAATTGTTAGCATGTCTGGCAAACAAATCCCTTAAAATACATCTTCTTCTCAAAACTAACCTACAGAAGTTTAAAAGCACAGCGGTTTGTAATGCGTTCAGACAACTCACGATGGCAACTGTTTCTGCTAAATTTTAATTCTGCAAAAGCTATAAGTACTTGAACACATTCTTCTTCCACAGTCTTCACAAAGCAGACAACATGGGTGACGATGATTAGTTTCTACCCTCTCTTGCACTGTCTGCTTCTGTTTTTCAGTGTTTGCCCTCTGGTCCCTCATTCCCTTGAAACAACATCTACTTTTTTTTTTTTTTCCCCTTACTCCTCCTCCTCTTCACCGCCCGTTTCCCTCACCTCTCTCCCCCTGCACCAGATCACAGTCGTTCAGAGATGGACCTGTCAGCTCCGGGTTCTGATCCCAGTGATGACGCCCTTCAGTCTCAGAAGCCGTTCGGTCCCCGGGCTCAACGAAACAGTAAGCAGCATCAGTTCATCCTTCCTCCTCCTTCAGATGTATCCCCCATACACTGATCACATATGTATTGATTTCTTAAAAGCTTTGAGTGTTTTAAATGCGCACAGACTCACTGTTCAGTCCGTTCTCATTGTGAATCCACACATCTACCATCCTATACTCTATGTCCACATCGAGCTTAGGATCTGTGGCTCAAAGTGATGCGTCAGATGTGGGGCTGAATGTTAATTTCACTTCAGAGCTCACTTCAAAGAGCATGACGAGCGTCTAAACGGCTGTAGGCTGAGAGCAGGTGGAGGAGGATGTGGCGGTCAGTATAGGCCTGCTTTGTCCCTGTGTTTACTGAGTGTTCGCGTGTTCATTGAAAGTGCTTGATGGAAACACAAACACAATGATACTAGGACACACACTCAGTTTTAAGCATAAAACTACTCACTCATTCATGCTCACAAGTTTACTGTAAACCCAATGACATCATGATTTTGCGCGTGATAAATGAGTAAACAAATTACCACGCTCTCGTCCTGACTTGTCTGATTGAATTTATGGACAGCTGGCTGCATCCACCCACACAGAGCTGCTGGGTGGGAAAACTGTGCAAAGTACAAAGATGATCTGGCCAGCTTCCCAGATGCCATCTCCCCTTTGATTAAATCTGAACGCTGTCATCCTGCAGGAGTTTTCTGACGAGGATGCGGAGGAAGACATTGATGCCCTGATGTCGGCCCACGGCAAGTCTGCCGGCCGACGCCTCAGCAACGCAGTGTCAACGGTAACACCTGTATTAAAACTAGTGCACAAACACAAAAATATCAAAAACAGATTCCAGGAAGTCCTGTATGCTCATATGCAGCACAAACATGAACACGCACACTGTATACAAACATACACTCACCGTCACCTGATGTGGTAGTTAGGGATGTATGCTGTAGTGTTGACTGTGTAAATATTGTGAGAGCTGCTGGGCCAAGGGACAGCTTGTGTCATGAACACCTGCAGCACAGTAAATGCAGCACGCTTAGGAAGCCTGCTGCATTTACATAACTGACTTGTAGTATGACAATGTGAGGGATTTCTGCTTTGTGTAAGAGAATAATGTGTTATATAGTGAATATAAATTTGTAGAAAATTAATTTAAGGTCAAACCTATTTGGTTTATTCTCTGAAACGACCAAAACTTATTTTCTAATTGATCCTTTGTGGTGTCTGCAGCTATTCAGATAGAAAAGAAAAACATATTTAAAGCTGCAACTATAAAAAATTGTCTATCAACTATGGATTCAGTGACTGTTTTTAAAGTGGCGACTTAACATCTAAATCTAACAACTGCTCATGTTCACTCTTACTGTTCTCGTCATTGTTTTCAGCTGCAGCAGGCAGCTGTTTGCTATGAAATAGCTGTGATAAATCCACCCTACACTACCTAGCACATTGACATATAGGGACTAGCTGGGTAACATAGTGGAGCATTTAGCAGCTTAAGAGCAAGATATTTCCCACAGGATGTGAGTAAATATCAGACTTGAATGTGTTGATTGTCATTTATGACTTGAATACTAATATTGCTCCATATCTGGTGTTTGAGAAGGTAGACAGCTGTTTGCTAACTTTGCAGGGTAATAATATGACAGTGTTGTGTTTACAGTCTGTTTCGCTGCCCCCAGGCATCCTAAAATATATTGTATATATATTAATGCAGCTGTAAATTTTGTTTATCAGTCTGTTCTGAACACTGATTTTTATCTTAGATCAGATGCTAAGGATGTCAATTATCAGCTCAATAAAAACAAAAGAACAGCAAACGTCTCCTCAACATTAACAACAAATGACCCTCACTGCAGCTTTTAGCAACGTGCACAGACGTCACTCTGAACAGCTTTAATTGTAACTACTTCCCCCTTTCTACAGAAATAGCTCCTAGAGAGCTCCAGAGTTGAAATGTAATTTTTCAATCCCATTAACGCCACAAATTAAATTGAAATCTGTTGCACTGGTTTGGAAGCAGAAATAATGAATATCTCAAAACATGGGCACATAAAACTAAAGCTATCGATCACACATTTTAAATATGTACCCTTTTTATTTGACTTTCCCGTGTTTACATTTACGCCTTGAGCAAAGTTGACTTGGTCACACAACCGACTATAAAATCCTACATTGTCTTAATTCATAACTCATACACTACCTTCAGAGGTTTGTGTTTCTCTTTGTGTATGTGAGTGTGTGTGTAATTTGAGAAGTGCATAGGTAAACAGACGTCCAGTCTGTTCCTTTCATCATGTCACCTCATAACAGCTGTCACCAAGCTGCTGTTGGCAGTGTGAATGGAAGTGGAAAGAAGTGATGGGGGATATTATACAGATAGTCGAGTCTGTCTCTACTGTACTCTGCCCAGTGTTACATTATTCACTTCATGGAGGGCTCTGCCTGGATAATGAAAGCGCAGCTGAAGTGGTGTTAGTGCCACTTACTTCACAGTGCAGTTTCTATTATGGTTAAGGTAGTGTTTTTCAGGCTGTAGAGAAATCTTTTTTTGTCTCTGTAAATCTATAAAATGTTATTACTGAATCAAAATAAGTAATGCCAAGATTTACACCTGATGATGGAAGTAAATTAAAAGATTAGGGATTCCTCCTGAGGGGAACATGATTGTTTTAGCCTAATTTCATGGCTAAAACTATCATAATCTATCTATCTATCTATCTATCTATCTATCTATCTATCTATCTATCTATCTATCTATCAATACACACACAAAACACACACATACATATATATATACTACCCTTCTCTCTCATTCTTACTGTTGCCCTGTGTGTGTGTGTGTGGTGTATGTGGTGTGTGTGTGTGTGTCCAGTGCATCCATGTGTATTTCACAGCCGATTCCAGATGAGTTGTAATCTCTGTGGTTTCATCTGATAATCACCATGGTAACCGTGTGTAATGTGGTTTCTGGCTGTGTTGCTGGAGACAGGGTTTCTGCAGCTCCTCCTCAGGGGCCAGGGGGTCTGTGCTTGGGGTCTGCCTCTATCACTAACACATCAAACAGCTCAGATCTCTCTCCGTCTCCTTCTTTTTCTGCATTCCTTCCCCTGTTTTATCTCTCTCTCTCTGTTGTTCTTAAATGAAATCGCCTGCTAGTCTTCCACTCCTGGTTCAGAAAGAAGGTGGGGGTACCTCAATGTCCCCGACTCGGATGCTGAGACTGTGAGTCTCCTTTTCCACGTTGGTGCATGTACTTCTATTCGCCACTGCACACATTCAGATTTTTTCGGAATATACCATTTTTTCAGTGAAACTGCATGTTCAGTGTGAGTTTGTGTTCCTTTTTAATGTTATTTTAGCTAAATCTATTTCCATTAAGTCTAAGCCCTTCACATTAAAGCAGCCATTTATCTCACTGGCTCCCTGCAGGAAATAAATGAGGTAGACTTTCCAGTAGAAAGAGCACAGTGTGGCTCAATTCTGTCTGTCTTCTTGATTTCTGTACTCCCAGGACAGGAATATTATTATCAGTGGATTATACCAGTTATATCCTGTCCAGAGCCACAATTGTCATGTTTGCCTGCTTCCCCAGAAATTTTCCAGACGTACAGTAATTATCTGCTGTGGTGGTAATGGTTTGGAGTCTTTTGTTCATGGAATAGGTTTTGCAGGTACACAATACGAGGTAGTAAAATGTGGTCCTCACGCTCTCTAGTTTGTCATGGAAAGATGGGTTTTTCTTCTTAATTTGGCAATCTTTGAACCTCAGCAGTTGCCAACACCCAGGTTAATACTCTCCCTCTTTTATGGGAAGTTAACTTTCTGCATGTAACTGGCAATAATAAGACGACATGATTAACAAGTTGCTCTCTTCTGGAGTTTTGTCACTTATTTGACCTTTTATTTTTTTATTCATTTTCCTGTTCTGCTGATTATACACGTATATTTTATGTTCCTATTAACTAATCTGCCTGTTTTTTCATGACTCACAATTAGAACCGAGGTGAGTCTGGAATTAATTGAGCAGTTAATTAATCAGCGACAGCAAATCAGTTTTCAATCAAACATGAGAAAAATGACATGGTTCCAGATTATCAGTTGCGGGGGTTTGCTGCTTTTCTGTCTCTTATTTGACAGTAAATTGAATGTCTTCTGAGTTTTTGGCAAATAAGTTGAAAACATCACCTTAGTCTTTTGGAAATTGTGCTAGGTATGTTTTCACAATTTTGACATTTCAAAGACCAATTGATTAAGAGGACAAGAACATAATTGGCAGGTCGATCGACAGGGTTAAAAAAAAAACACATGGATATAATGTCAATAATAATAATAAAAAACTTTAATTTAATCTTTCACTTATGCATTTATAAAAGAGATATTGTATTATATATTGGGAAAGAGCTCTATTGCACATTCCAGAAACACAGATAATACTCTAATTTCTGGACATAATACAATCTGCAAACCTGTGACATGCACAATGTAACAGTGAATCTTCTTATAGAGGTGTTTGTATGTTTTACTTGTTCTTTTTTACTTTTATTTATCCAGGGAAGCTTCCCTGAGTCTTTTAAGTCTACGATATATAATCATCTTGTATACAGTAGTAGTAAAGATTTTCTTACTGTGTATTGCAACAGATTTTATTCCATTTATTTTCATGAGGGGCTGCAAATGTTTTATTTCTACCATATTTCATCAGCACTTCATCATACTTTTGTTATTTTCTCCATCTTTCTCTCCCTCTTTTTTTTTTGCTTATACTTCACACACTGCTTTTCTTTTCTTACTTATTCAACTCTCTTTTCCTACCTTTGATCTTCTCCCCCTCTCTCGTATCTCCCTCTCTCACCCCAACAGAGTAGTATAAACAGCATGATGAGTATGTACAGTGAGACTGGTGACTATGGCAACGCCAGAGTGAGCGGTGAGATCCTGCTGAACATCAGCTACAGCTACAAAACCGGTGCTCTCAGCGTCCTGGTCAAAGAGTGTCACAACCTGGCAACGGGAGACGAGAGGAGGCAACGCACAGATGCGTAAGAGTGCGCACACAAACACACTAAACACAGACACCTAGATTATAAGTATTTATTTGATATATTGTGAGGGCTGATGGTAACGGCTGATATTGGCACGCTGCAGGTTCATCGCAGTGTAGGAGCTGTATTACTGTATTATATTTATCAGTGAAGACTAAATCAATATCAACCTTTTCATCTAATGTGTCATAAGAATGCAAAAAAATGAATTTCCTAAAATACTGAACAATTTCTTTAGGTTTAATGCACAGTGTACTTTTTATAGTTATTATTTACACTTATTTCTTTTCCAGTTTTCTATCCAAAATTTTGCATTATTGTAATTGTCATTGTCATTTTTGCTAACTTGTGTGGTGCTGGTCATGTTAGAGCATGATCTTTAATAATCTCACGAAAGGGTTGTGTCTCAGTTAAAAAGAAAACATGGTTACCACGGTAACAGCAGATGTAATTTGAAATAAATTGAGGAATCTCTCTCTGTCAGTTTTCCTGACAACCAGTCATCCAAAAAACTTCACAGTCAAATATACTGCTGCAGTGATATCTTCATATCAGTGTTTTAATGACCAAATTTGGTGGATTTGTGCCAAAAAAAAGACATTTGAATAAAAGAAAATTGATATTATTCTTAAATAATTACTCTGATACTGACAAAGAAATCCATGGTTGAACGTGCAAGAATCTGCTGTAATAAAGTAGGAATGGGAACAATTTCCAGGGGATCTCATGCTGGGGAACACAACTGAGTCACTGTGTCTTTTTCATGGCAGCTATGTGAAGACTTACCTGTTGCCAGATACGTCACGACAGAGCAAGAGGAAGACGAGCATTAAGGCTAACACCATTAACCCTGTTTTCAACGAGAATCTGAGGGTCAGTGGCTGAAAAACTCAACAAGCACCAACTGTCAGTGTTTATTATAGGATTTCTACCTGTGGCTGAATTCATCATAATTTTTTTTCCTCATGTTTTGTAGTATGTTATCAGCCACTCGCAGCTGGAGACACGAACTCTGCAGGTCTCTGTGTGGCATCACGACCGGTTTGGACACAACAGCTTCCTCGGAGAAGTGGAGCTGACCTTCGATACGTGGGAGTTTGATTCTCAGATAGAGGAGTGGTACGCTCTGCAGCCAAAGGTAGGAACCAGCACATCTACACGTTGTCCTCTTCTCCTGTGAATCTGTGTTTACCAAGACAAGTGTTTGAGAGTCTGTGAATGGTGTTTGTGTAGGTGGAGAGTAGTATAGACTCCACGTTGCAGTATAAAGGAGAACTGACAGTTGTGTTGAAGTATATACCTGCAGAGAAGAACCTCATGCTGCCTCTGGACCAAGTGCAAGGTACATTCATGATGTATTAACCCGTGCAATTTGTTTCATGTTACTTTGGATGTAAAAACATGTTACAATCATCTTGCTCCAAACTGTCTGAAAGTATCATATTCATTATACTCTGCATCAGTTTATTCAAACATTTATTTGAAGCTATACAGTCACTTCAGAAAATATTCAGACCCCATCACTGTTAATTTTAAATTGATAAAAATTGACATTTTTGGCATTAGTTATGAGTTCTATAACTCATAATGATGAAATGAAAATCTATTATAAGATCACAGTTGGCATCTCTGGCACATTCAAGACAATTGTAAATTCTTTGATAGGTTATTTAATTGTCTATAATTGTAGCCTACATTTAACCTTAATTTAGTAGTCTGTTTTTAGAAATGTTTTATACATTGCCTGTATTTTGTCTAGCTTTTTATGCTGTCAGGTCAGCCCTTATATGGTTTTCCAACCTCAGTGGAACTAAAAAATTTCAGTTGATTATTCTAAGAATTGTCAAAAAATATATTTGTATTCCCGTACACGTTGTTGTGGTTTATTTTGATTGTTTTGATTCTGATTTACCCCTTTCAGTATACATCTTGTCATTTCAAAAACATTAATTTGTGGTTTGTTTACACCTGAATTCAGCTCAATTTATTTATTTATTTTTTTGGTTAAAAAGAAATTTACAACCTCATTATCATAAGTACATGTCCTGAGTGCATGTGTATGTCTGTGCATATAATTTCCATATGTAAAGCACTACTACAAATGTGTTTTGGTTCTCATGTGTTGCATAAATAGACCTGAACCTGTGAACTGATAATGTGTTCATTCCTCCCGCCTCCCTCAGTGAAGAAAGGGTTCCTGAAAAGTAAGAAGACGAGCAGCTTCACTCTGCCTAAAGGGGGCATGGTTGAGCTTCTAGTCAAGGGAGCCAAAAATCTAACTGCTGTCAAGTCTGGAGGCACCTCTGATCCTTTTGTAAAAGGGTGAGATGCTCCCTGGTTTTGAATAAGATGCGATTTACAAAAACACAGCCTGAGTACTGAGTAGTAAAGTTGCTTTTCTTTCCGGCAGGTACCTGCTCCCTGACAGCAACAAATCAACCAAGCACAAGACGGCAGTGGAGCGACGCACAGTGAACCCACTGTGGAACCACACCTTCACCTATTGCGGCCTGCAGCCAGGAGACCTCAACAATGTCTGTCTGGAGCTCACCGTGTGGGACAAAGAGGCTCTGGCCAGCAATGTCTTTCTGGGAGGGGTCAGGCTGGGAGCAGGCACAGGTCTGTGTAAGGTAGTCTACTGAGAAAACAAGGAAAGAATATTTGGTTTGACTCTCTTAGTATGCGAAACATCTCCACACTTTTTTCTTCTCATAAGGTCAATGCCTCGCACAGAATTTCAAATACGATGGTAAAACCTCTGAAACACTGAATAGTTCTCTGTGGACTAAAGAGCTTTAGAAGAGAACTTAAGAACTTTGAGGGGGCTGAATGCTGTATTTTATGTGTACACCTTAGAAGTGGGCTCTTATTCAAGTTCCAAGAAATTGGCTTGAAAATATCTCATAAAAACCAGTGCATATCAAACAAAAGTCATATGTTAATCTTCTTCTGTCTGAAAGCCAAAAATCTTTATCTGCACAACTGAGAGACTGGTATTTGCCCTTGGGCTATTGAGGTTGGCAGACTGAAAAATGTACAAAGAGAAAACAGCTTGTGTGAGTGCTGTGTGAATTGGGACAAATGGAAAGTGAGGCCCATTTTCTCCTGTATTGTGCATATAATAAGTGTCTGTTTTCCAAGAAGTCGACAAAAGCCCGAGGTATTCTGGCATCTAGATAAGTATGGTTCGGTGTATAAGTTACTTAAACTTTGTCTCAGAAGCCTCCATAAGAAGGCAAAGTACACGATTTAACTGGTATGTATTCTGATTTCTCCAATATAATACATTGTAACTATTTTTTTTTAATTAGTTTTGACATGACATTAAATTATAAACAAAGGAAAAGTTTGATTTTATATCAATCTTCTCATCTAACTCTGGGCAAAAAGAGGATAAGCATTTCCCCAAATGTCAAAGCTGTTCCTTTAAACTGGCTTTCTCTCTCCAAAGCTTGGAAAAGAGGGCATGCTGGCTTCTTTACTTCATACTTGTTCAGATCTCTCCACTGTTACACAACACGTGTTCCTCCTGTGATTCATACTGGTTGTGGACTTGAAGGTATAAAACCTGATTGGACTTTTGTAGTTTGAAAATGTTCAGTACATGCAGCATTCTGGATTTGGCTTTGTAAGCCCACAGTTGTATGAATGAGACAAACATTATTCATTCATCCATTCATTTGCAATTATGGATTTAACTACAGATTTCAATTAATCAAATAATAAAAACTAAATGGAGTGCTGAGGGAGTGTTTATCTCCTCAGGGTTCTGTAGTCCTGTATTTCTAAAAAAGTAAAACGAATGTTTCTGTGTTTGTTTCTCCCCTGAAGGCAAAAGCTATGGGAACGAGGTAGACTGGATGGACTCATATGGGGAGGAACAGCGGCTGTGGCAACGCATGATTGAAAACCCAGAGGTCCCTCAGGAGTGCACGCTGATGCTGCGATCCAGCATGCGCAAGTATAACACATGAGCCGGTTTGAAGCACAGACGCAGAGGACAAAAGAGAATAACAGAGGGAGAGGAGAAAGAGAAAGAAGTGGTGTGAGGAGAGAGTGGAGAGACAGTCCTCCCTAATCCCCCCCCCCCCGATATGCTCTGTTCAGATCCCCCCTCTGTCCAGAACAGCCAGTCATGCCTTACACACTCATCTACATGTGCGCCTCTGCCCTCTAAAGCATCTAGTTTTCACCAAGCACTGCTGTTTACTGCTGTGTATGAAAAAAAAAAAAACATATGTTGTATGTATATAACTTACTGTACCTACTGAATAAGCACACTTGTGACTCCTGATGTGTCCGTCCTCGTCTCTGTGATTCATGTATCAGAGTCATTTCTGCATGTAGTTACAGCTGATGGAGACCATTTGTAAGGCAGTAGATGAGACACTGATCAATAATGTAGAGACTTAGACATTCCCTTTATGAGCTGACAAGCTGCTCTGAAGCACACAATGACGTTAAGATTCATCCCCTGGTAAACAGTCATGTACAGAGGTGGAAAGTGACTAGTGTTAGTACTACTGTACCATCCCAAAAGTAGCTGAACACAACCAAATTCTGCTGGGGGTGAAAGAAGAAATACTGCTTTCAAAATAAGATTTACCTTTTCAGTTACTTGGTTAACTGTTGATAAAATGTCAGAGAAATGTGAAAAATGGTCATTGAATTTTTCATTGAGTTGTAGGCGATGTCTAAAAAATTTGAAGACCGAGCTGCACCACCATCAGTTTTGATTCATTGTGATTAATTATTTAGTCAACTAACTTCCAGAGCATGTGAAACATGGCCATTGAATTTCCCACCGCTTTAGATTTCTTGTTTTGTCTGACCAAAACACAACAAAACATACTGAAATACAACATAGAAAAGCAGGAAATTGTCATATTTCCGACGCTTGAACCATCAAATACTGAGCATGCCAGTCCTCTGTTCAGTCAGTCCACAGCTGAAATATCTAAACAATAACTGGATGGATTAAAGTGAAATTTTGTGTGGTCCCCAGAGGATGAGTCCCTACTGAGTTTGGTGAGACATTTCTTGGTTAAAGTTTTCATTTATCCTGTGAAATATCTTAACATTTACATTTAGTTAGTGAATCCCAATGAATCCTGATGACTTTGGTGAACCTAATTTACCCTAATGCCATCATGGAGGTGATGTTTGTGGTTCTTAGTAAAATATCTCAATACCATTGGTTGGATTGTCGTCAACATTCACAGCCACCTGAGAATGAATTAATTGCAATACTTTTGGTGATTCACTGTTTCTTGAGCGCCACCATCAATTCAAACCTTTTTCAACATTTTGATTTATGATCAAAAAACTGGAAAACTGATGACGTGCCCATCAGCCCTTAAACCTAAAGCAAAACTTTTTTGCACTGAACATTAAACTTGCTTTGCATCGGCATGCTAGCATTGTCATTGTGAGCAAGTTCAAGTCCTTCAAAAATGTACTTTCAGAAACAAGAGTACTCCCACTCAGTTACTTTCCACCCCTGGTTGTATGAAAATAAAATATCTGTGGCACAAAGTCTAGACAGATTACACAATTTAGACTAGCTTCAATGTACATTACATAACACTGTATCAGTGTGATGATAGAAACTGCATGGTACTGTATTAGAGAAAACTGAGATAGAAGAACAAAACAAAGTTACGTAAAGCACTGATAATGACATCACTTTACATTCACAAGAGGAAGTGCGATTTTCTGATTTTCCCAGGAGCCCTGAGGCACGGGGGGCTGTGTGTTATAGAGTGAGTCAGCACCAAGGCGAGCTGCCTTCATCTCAGGGGGAGCCTAATAATGAGTCAGTGACAGTCACCTTGTCCCTGTCGCCCAGGGCCCTGCGACCCACCATTCCTCTGATGAATCACACAATTCACAAAAAACGATTCTCAAGTCAAACCCCGTACAACCATTTTTCTCGTGGAATGCCAATTCTGTCCGCCTGTCCTTGGCAAACCCTCTGCTCTGAAGTCTCAGAGCAAAATAATTTCACACCCCACAATTACAGTAATAATACATGGTGTTCACTGTACAACATACTTTAGATGAGAGACTCGTGTAATACCTGATTACTGAAGCAACTCTTGATGTACAGCATGAACTGTCTCTGTTGGTCTGGTTTCCAAGCATCAGATTCACTGTATCCAAGTTGATTTTGTCCCAAATGTGTTACAGGAATATTTTGAAATAAACACATCTTTCCATAGACTGATTGTTAGCATTTTATTTATTTTTTATGGAGTAGTCTGTCTGAAGTCTGTGTAAGTGAGCTGCTCCAACACTATTTTGAGCCTGACTGAAGGTTTTTAACACTCTGCTACCCATTTAAACAATAATTTCTGCCCTTGAAAAAAAACAAGGTTAATCAGCCAAAAAGTGGCAAATATTCACATTAGAGAAGCTGAAACCAGTAAATGTTTGTCATTTTTGCTTGTAAAATTCACACTACAGCCCAGTCATTTTGAAACAACCCTGCCTTAATGGTTTCTAACAAATAAAATCCATGCAATTGTTTTTACATAGGACATAAAGAAATACATTAATTTATTTTTCAAAGTTGAGGGCTAATCCATCTCTTTGTTTCTTCAAAGACAAACCTTTTGATATTTTAAATTTGATTCACTTTGCTTCCAGATCTGAATCAATACATTTATTTCAGGTCTTTATATTATTATTATTATTTCAACACAGAATAACGCATGTGAGGCATATTTTTCATTTTAATCATTAATATTATGTTTAACTTCATTCTATGTTTTTTGACTTGGGTAGTCCTCTCACACTGATACTCATTATTTCCACCTGTTGTCCCAATTATCCAAATGGGACACACCTGTGAGTGAGTGCAGAAAAAGGTCAGGCTCAGGTAGTATTTCCTGCTTTGTCACCATGCTAAGCTATGTAACCCATGTTTTAAAACTAGACTAACAGTCTACGGCAATGCTCATATCTCTGTGACGCTGTATTTAGTCACGGTTGTGCTTAAGTAAATGCTAATGTCTAATGTTGGGGGCGGGGGCTGAAGGGAACATTGATGTCTCAACAAAATATTATGGCAATCCATCAAATAGTTGTCGAGACATTTCAGTAAAAGACAAAACATATCAAACCTGGAGGAAAGGTCAGATTCACAAACCAGTAATCACGGATGTCTGTACAAACTGTTGTGTGAATCTACCGAGTAAAGTGAAAACTGGTGGTGCTAGAAGAAAAGTCAGAGGATCATGAAAGTCAGTAGGATTCATCATCTGATTTCATGTCTCTCGCGCTCTCACTGACAAAGTGAAGATCACATCCTCTGTGATAAACATATTTAATCAGTGTCTTGTGAAGTCTGACGCAGATGTACCTAACACACACACATTTTTTCAGCGAGTGTCAGAGTACATTATTAAAAGAGAAGTGAAACATAAATATATAGACAGGTGAAAAGTTTTCCAGTTCATACAGTAAAAAGACTTTTTGTACAAAATAGTAAAACAGATTTCTGATTTGAAAATATTAATAATAATAATAAAACATACAGAAAGACAAGACTCAGGAATCAATATGATTGTAATGTACTGTATGACCCATTCCATTTAGTAACATCTTTCAGTAAATCTGCCCTTCAAATCAGCACCATGACTGGCATTCAACCTTTTAATGGCACACACTCACACACACACACACACACACACACACACGCATGTACACTAACACAGACGCACACAGACACACTCACACCTTCAGGGTACAGGTCTGAATGAGTTCAGGTAGGAGTGTGTGACATGTGGATAGAAACAGAAGATCGGAGCAGGTCCTGTCTGCTGTGAAAAGGATCAAAGATGGCTGATAGTCTGTAGAAGTGCACTGAAAGGCCCAAGGTTTTTTTTCTTTTTTCTTTTTTTTTATGATTGACAGGTCTGACCCGCCTCCTGCTGCAGCAACATCTCGTCCTTGCGGAGGGGGAAAGTGTCGATGGTGGTGAATAGTTCGGCCGCTGTGATGGGGAATGGGTAGCGTTGCTTGTCCATGCCCTGCTTGTCTACCAGCACCATCTGGAAAGACCTTTGTGGGATCTGGAGCAGTAACCTAGGAAACACATCAGCTCAGTAAGCAGGTGTGGCGAGAGAGTATCTGTCTGTGTGTGTGTGTGTGTGTGTGTGTGTGTACCTGAGCTGCAGGGCCAGTCCAGGAGGGAGGAGCCTGTGTCGAATTCGTCCAATCTGTGCCGGGTAAGTCCCGACCAGCTCAATCACTGTCACATGCCTCAGGTCCAGTCCACACTGAGCGTGCTGTTCCAACACAGAGCGAGACAGAAGGAGACAGACTGATCCATAAGTTTTACTGCTTTGTTATTGATTCCTATGCAGGGAAAACAAACTGAGAACACCTCATGGTACAGAGGATCTAAAATATCTAAATGTTGAACCATAGCTGGAACAGACTGCGCTAGGGCTAATGATTATTTTGATGATAAATACTAACAGTGGGACTTACAGTGAAGTGTTACCAAGTGTGAATGTGAATCAAACTGTAGTGGCAGCTCTCACTTTCTTGTTATGTTAAAGACATTTTTAGTATTTCATTGTATAAAATAATTAGAATTTCCCAGAAGCCATGGGGAAAATTGGGAGGTAGAGCACCAATCAGAAGGACGGTGGTTCAATTCCTGGCTCCTCCAGTCTGAACCCCAAATTGCCTCCGATGCGTGTCATCGGTGTACAAATGTGCGTGTCTATGTTAGAAAGCACTTAGATTGTATAGAACAAGTGCTGTATGAATGTATGTGTGAATGTGATCTGTAATGTGAAGTGCTTTGAGTGGTTGAAAAGAAGTCGAAAATTCATCTGACCAATAGTCCAAAACCCGAAGTTACTCAATTACATTGATACAAAACAGAGAAAAGCTCCTTTTTGAGAATCAGGAACCAGAGAATATTTGGCTTTTTTGCTTGGAAAATGATTAATTATCAAAACAGAGAAATAGAAATAGAGAAAACACAAACAGAGTCCTGATATCCAAACTACCTGACGGGTTCCAAGACCAATCACTCAGGTCGTTGACAAGTCTTTTAACGCTGGTTTGTCTTTCAGCCAGTAACCCAGTCACTTTGAAAGGTCAGACATTTAAAGACAGCTCTGACTTAATGGTTTCTGATGAGCCGAGAAAACATCCAGCTCCAGAACAGCCTTATCAGAGCCAGTGTCAGTATCATTTATTCATCGCCTTGACATTT
Source organism: Lates calcarifer (assembly GCF_001640805.2). Classification (NCBI taxonomy): domain Eukaryota; kingdom Metazoa; phylum Chordata; class Actinopteri; family Centropomidae; genus Lates; species Lates calcarifer. The sequence goes on from NW_026118113.1 coordinate 15,754, forward strand.
TGTGTTCATCAGGACACCCTCCCACCCCCAATTTATTTGTCTCACTGCTTTGTCCCACTTAGGCAGCTAAGCGAGAAAAACACACTCAAACAACACTCAAACACACATGAACACAGTGCAGTCGTCCTTGTGAGCAACAATAGAGGGGCACAAATCACATGTTCTCTCTGTGCGTCGTGCCTCACCTGCAGGTTAGTCATCTGGAAGCGGTAATTATGATTGGCAGCCGTTGGGGCCGAGATAATGAGAAGCCGTCGCTTCTCATAGAACTGGTCCAGCAGTGCAGCAGCCGTCCGCACTCCCACGTTGATGTTCATGGCTGTGATGACATTGAATGTACAATTAAGTGATAATATACTAATAAGCTATGACACACCGCACAAGAGCAGACGATTTAATACAGCCCAATTTCACAGCAAGATGCTGCATAATTTTTTTTCCTTTTGGCTGCAGCACATGAAATCAAATAAGAAAACTTGTGCACCATCGGTAGTGTGTTCAGCAGTGAACTGAAGATGCACTATAGAGTATTAATTGCTGAAGGACTGTTGCATAAGAGCTGCAGTCTCTCCCATCCACTACTTTTTCATGTCTCACAGATACGGACATTCAATAGGGGGGCATCCAGCATTGATTCTTTCAATCGATGGATAGCAGAGGGAGCCATTTTCTCCTTCACTGAGCTTCTCACAGGGAACCAGGTTAGCACAGGTAGGCAAAGTTTATGTAAGATTGTTCTGTTTCTTGCTGCTGTGGCACAAGAGAGTACATGCAAATTAAAATGAATGGGAGTCTAAGTCCATCCAACCATCCATCCAACTGGCATAAGCCCAATTTTTCAGATTTTTTCAATACTGTTATGTTCTGTGGCTGATTAGTCCTTAAGTAATCCTCTGCTCATCTGTTTATTACTGTACTTTCATTTGGCAAACCTAAATCCATGGTTACCATGATTTAAAAAATTATCCCCATCAGTCTTTTAGATTACATTCAGTGGCAGAAGTCTTTAATTACATGTCAACACAGATATACACAATTTAAGTTGACCAAAAGGAAAAAATATATATACATCATTGTATGTTGAGCCTATTCAACTCAGTGCCCAGTAAGACTCAAAGATGATGGAGAAGAGGATGTGCTGATTCACAGGAAAAGCGTCTACATTTTAACTGGGAGACACTGTCTACATTGAACAAAAAGTAGTCCAAAATATCACAAGCTGCCTAGCAACACTATGTGGAAAAAATATGCAAAATATGCATTAGAAATATGCTGCAGAACTGGGAAGACTTCCAGAAGATTGTAGATGTTCATATTCATTAAAAATTCTTTTGGCTTATGGCAAAGATGCACTTTCCACAAGAAAATGGACAAACTAAAAACTAAAACTAAAAAATGAACGGTAGTGTTGCATCTTAATGATCACAAATCTTTTTTTTTTCACTTTTTTCTTCTTTTGTTTGATTTTAATTAGTCCTGCATCATTTGTATGTTCATCTTCAGGAGCTTCAGCTGACATTGGGTGAGAACACTACATGCAGTACATACCTGCACAGGTTGTGTCTGTGCCAGACCAGGTGAGTCCGTACTGACACACTCTGGCAGCGCTGCCCTGCAGCTCATAGCCACCAGTGCACTTGAACTCACAGGTGGCACCATAATTGTCTCTGTCACTGTCACACTTCATATAACCGTTGTCTGGGGGAAACAGTGGGCTGCAGCGGCGCACTTAACAGAGAGAGGCACAGGAGACACACAAGGTCAACAAGGTCACATGGCATTAACGCAAGACACATGTACAAATTCTTAAACAGAGGGAATTTGGAACAGTTTTTATCATCAAACTTCAAATTTCTTTATCACAGCAAGAGCAGCTGTCCCTCAATTCAGAGGCTGGCAAGAGCAATGGATTAATAATTGATGAACATAGCCTGCCTTATAACAAAGGCGCAGACGAATGCTTCATCAGTTTGTTAAGTCAGGGAGTCTCACATTATCACTTTGTATTCACTAGATATTTGGCTCAGGTGGTGATCAAAGCCTGGTGAATATATCACATGAAAAAACCTGCAGAGTGAGAGATTCCACTGAAGCTCTGAAGGCCCATTAGTCACACACCATTATATTGTGTCTCTATGAGGCAGAGCTGTCTCATTTGTGGAAAAGAAGCAGCTCCTGTCAGCTCCAGAAATGAACCTCTGACCTCCACACAGAGCAGTTAAGCCCAGAAAATCTAGTACTGTTTCATTTTATCTTATGGGTCCATAATTCCCTAGTAAATTTCTTGCAAAGAACTATGTAATTTGGCACTAATTATAGGGAAAATATAAGAGTTTCCATTAGAGAAAAGCTCAATTTAAACCTAAGTAAATGTTCATTTATTACTGAAAATGATATTCTCTGTATAGTTGAACTGTGCTCTTGCCTACAGACAAAATGAATCTGTTATAATTAGAAGTGTAACAATTGAACACAGTTTCTGTTTTTAGTATCAAATTACAAAGTAAGTCAGAAACTTCTTGGAAATAACCCCCTAGAATTAAGCATTACCAGGACCCTGCTCCACACAGATTACCAAAAAGCATTGGTTGCTTGCTCTCCTTTTAGATGCTCACCTCGCACTCTGACAGTGAAGCGGCAGGATCCTTTGTTCCCAGCACGGTCAAATACAGTGTAGGACATCTTATGGAGCCCCTCGGGGAAGTCTGATTTTGAAGGTTTCCCTTTTAGGATAACACTGCAAAAGACAGGCTCAGTTTTAATCTTTCACTGTGATCTCCCTGTTCAGAGTGGAATACCAAAAAGGACTGAGTGCACTGAAGCCAAATGGAAGTCAAAGCTTAAAAGGATGTGACTGACTCTGTGAGGATGCCATCTGCAGTGTCGACACCCTCTGGTGTGTCCCAAGTCACCCTTGCTGTCAGTTTTCCTGGTTCTGCCCACTTATCCTTCAGATTAGGACACTTTATTTTGGGGGGATCAATATCTACAAAGAGAGAAAAAACAAATCTGTAATCACATTGCATGGTCCACATTTAAATGCATATACTAAATTACTACTTGGACAACATATACCTCTTGACTGTTTCCTACTCCCCACCCCACTTTACTGCTGCGGCACCGTCATTTTTGAAACAATCGATCCTTAATTTCAGACAGAGATGGATAAAAGTAGTACTCTCATTTCTAGCCGAAGTCTGTCCATTTTGCCAGTTAAAATGAAATGTTAGCTCCATGAGTTGAAAAGACTGACTTCTTTACATTTCCATGTCTCATTTTAAAGAGAGAACCCTATAAAAGAGTCGGTAAATGTAGAAGACATGGACATAAAGAATCAATGTGTTCTTGCATTGTGGGTGCTGAGATAATAAGTCCTAATAATACTTATAATGTTGAGGGGGAAAAAGACTAAAACAGGGATTTAGTGTTCAGTCTACAGAAGCAAAGGACAGCTGTACTTCAGTTATTTTTTTAATGCTGTTATCTCAAGATCATCTCTTAATTATTTCATTTTCTCGATAATTGGTTGATTATTTTGTTATCTTGAGAAATCTGCCTTTTGTTATCTCAAGATGGCAAGAGTGATAACATTAATGACATTTTAAAAAAAGAAATAGGAAGTAGCAAGTACGGCCATTCTCGGCTTCCATAACTCTCAATTGCAGATTGGACCTTTAACAAATATTTAATAGACACGAACATGACCACCCTGTCTTCACTGTTCACCAAATATCAGTTCTCATCTATAGCACCATTTACCAACGACAACACCTGGACATCTATGAAGTACACAGAGATGTGGGAGAATCAATGGCATTTCATGAGCAACACTGGTGAGGACACCCTGGCTGTGTTGCAGTGAGATCTGAAAGAGTGTGTGCACTGTGATTGTCCACTGTTACCACGGTTGCAAGACTATTCAGCTGTTTATATGATTACCCAAGTGCAGGCCATATCTCTCAGCTTTTCATGAAGAGTGAGTCATTTTCAACCTCGGACTGCATAGAAGTGAAAATCATTTGTCATTTTCTGGTGGCGAGAGACAAGCCACTGCATGTGTTTATGTATGTGTGTGTATGTATATGTACATGTCTAGAGGCCTGTGTTTTCCAAACATCAATAATGTAACTTTTGTACTATGAGGAATATTCATTGCTATGGACTTTTATACAGTAGCCTGCAGCTGACACTGTGCCTTAAGCAAGTAATTAATCCAGTCTGTTTTCATGGTAGGTTTTTCCAGTGCAGCTTAGTAGTCTGCAGGCGCCAGTCCTCTGTGGGAGACTAAATTGTGCACAAAGAACAACATGCACACATTCTTACCAACACAGGTGGGAACACCAGCACTCCACACCTTGCTGTGCTGGCAGGTTGCCGTCTTCTGGCCCTTCAGACTGAATCCGGGGGAGCAGAAGAATTCACAGCGAGAATTGAAGTAGGAGCCGTCCGAGCACTTGTAGCCGCCATTTGCAGGCATGTTCAGCTTGGGACAGCGGATCTCTGTAAGAGAAGGGTTCGGCAGGTTGTTTTGACAATATTATTCAAGGTTTTCAAAGGCTTTCAAAGTCTTTACATCCAAACACTGGATCTTCCACTGACTTTGATGGGTCCATATTTTTATCCAAACCACTACTTCAAATGGTCACCAGATCATTATGACCTTTTCACCAGAGCACATTCTATTACAGTGAGTTTCCTCTAGATGTTGTGAGGAAACCTTTAGAGCAACCAACAAGAGTCTGTAATCCACCTGTATCATCCTGTATGAATCACACTGTACTACATAAGTCATGCTCTAACATTTACTGAACCTAAATTTATCCCCCCCCACACACAGTGAGACATTTCTTTACCTGACTCACTGCTTGCTAATGAGTTAAGTAATATTTTTCTCTTCTTGATTCTGTTCAGATACTTGCAAAAAGTTAAGCCTGGTGCATTTTTTTTACTGATTGGTCCATCTTTATATCAAAACTCAGATATCAACCACTCACTATGTCATTATTGCATAACCCTGCGTTTAAGAGGCCCTTAAACTGAGCTTTATTCTAGAGCAACAGTGGCAGTTACAGTTTTAGTACAGGCAGTAATTTTCCATCGGTATCCCGAGTTACAATGAAGCAGTTTAGTGTCCCATGCCTTAAATAAATAATAAATCTTTCCAAAGAGGCTTTCACACCTGCCAAGAATAGACTTCAGGGAAAAGTAAAGGATCCACGTAATTGTTTACTAATTTGCTGTATAAACATGAACTGGTAAAAAAAAAAAAAACCCTAACATCAGCTGTAAATAGTTTTAATCCCACATGTAAAACTTGTGTGGAAAATCTCCATGACAAGTGAACAAACGCCATCTCTTGAGGATGCAAGTTCTCCAGGGTCAAGAATAAATTTTCACGCCTAAAAACGTAAAGATTGATACCAAAGGTCGACAATCGGCAAACCTAATAGGTGTGTGGACGTCATGTGAATAGTGAGACATGATGTGTGTGTTTGGGTGGCTGTTCTCACCTCGGCAGGCATAGTTTGAGGACCAGTGTTTGCTGGCCATACACACCACCTCCGAGCTCTGGGCCTCATATCCCTGCTTACAGCGGATCTTACAGCGTGTCCCCATCACGTTCCTGTAGTGCTCTCCTCTAGGTGTGCGACAGCTCACATCACCGTGTTTCACCTTAATGGGCGCGCACCACGGGGTGCCTAAAAATGGAGGAAAGACAACTGAGCTGACCTTTTCTCAACTGCATCGAGGCAATTATACATTTTTTATATAGTCCAACCTTAAGTTAATAACACAAAATGGGTGAGAAGGTTGTTAATATCAGTATTCTATAGAAGCTCTTACCTGAAGACTATAAAAGCTAAAACAGACCTCCTTATACTGTTGAATGTGAAAATGTGAAAACCCACCCATCATCTGAGTTCAGATAGATACGGTGGATTTCTCATTACCTTATCAGAGACTTCCCTTAATCCAACAGTGTCTCATGAGGCAAAGAAGATAGTCTCACTTGAAGAAAAGACAGATAATGATGTGTAGGAAGCACTTAAGTTTCAGAATGTGTGTGTGATAGAGTGAGAAAATCTCCACTCAGATAAAGGTCTGTGTCAAGAGTACAGTTATTTATTGATACTTATCACACCACTGATTTTAACTCCCAGCTGTGGTTATTATTCTATCCCTGCACCAATTATCACCCCTCCAGGATTTTGTCTCTCCAAAATTATGACACTGACTAGACTGTATCAGTTTAATTTTAGTTTTTTTAATTACAGGAAACAATGATTTTTTTCATCCACTACTGTAATGTCTATGTTCAGAGTTTGGTTAATGTATTAATTTGAGGAAGGTTACAGTCTCCTCATTGGTCCACACAGATCATGAATGTCACAATTTGTCACTTTGTTGCATTTTGTTTATATTGATACACAAACTGTTCCACCTCAGCCAAGTGTAAGAATTTTTAGCTGTAGTAACAAGTAACAAAATCCACTTAAGTACATTAATGAATATGTTTCATCTAATTTATTAAATCTTTACAAAGAGCAAAAATGGCAAAATTTTATGAGGGATTATATTATGAACTTTTTCTTAACCAGCAACTAACTGAAACTCTAATAAATTACTGGTCCCAACCAAGAAATAGTCCAACACATAATTCCCAGATTAAGCAACAAAAAACAAACCCCCTAATATGTCAAACTATTCCTTTAAGACCTATCAGACAGCCACATTTGTTTTCCACTTGTCTCCTCCCTTGGCGGACACTTCTGCCCATCTCTACAATGCTTGTGTAAGAATTCCTTGTTTGATTCCAAGTTTGAGGGGCCACAAGGTTCGTTTCCAATACATGGAAATCAAAATCTGCAGTTTATTTCCTGCTGGCTCAGGACAAACACTGTGGCCCTGTGGGCCAACACATACACACATGGTGTATGCACACACTTGGAGAGGAGAAGACACACCAGCTTAGGCTAATTTCCAGTTGGAATAGAAATGAGTATTCATTACACAGCAAACCTCCCTTGCTCCCTCTCTCTCTCCATGTGTGTGTGCATATTGGCAAAATCTCCAGAGACGCTGAGTAAGAGAAAATAATTCTACATTTGAGCTTTTACACAAGGGGAGAGTTTGGTTTGGCCTGGACGATAATGTTCCGTGTCTAACTGACCCCAAAGTTATAGCTGGAGGCTACTTTGACGTAACTGTGTCAGTTTACAAAACTGGCTGAGCTACCTGGCGTTAAATTATGGCTCTTTAAAGACACAGTGAAATAAAAAAATACACTTTTTCTAATCTTAATACTGTGTCCTTGTGTATTATTACCTTTACCCCTCTCTTTTCTCTAAAACTCGTAAAAAAGTAAAACTCAATGACACATCTCAAACTCTGAGGTGTGTTATTTGGGGCACCTAGCTAAACACTAGCTCCTGATCTAACAATGCTGGTGAGTGAGATGTGGGTGGAGGCTAAGAGTCCTGTCCTGCAAATATGAAGGATTTTATTTATATCCCCTAAATCACTCTGAAATATCTCCCATTACAGATAATAAAGGTGCTCTAACCACCATTCCTTTGGGGCTTAAAGACTATAGGGGCTTAGCTAACTCTCAGAGAGAGCATGGTCTCAGTGTTAACACTCTAAAAAGAAAACTGAGGTAATTTTCAGAATGCACGTGTGTTTTGTTGGTGTCAAACAGAGCATGTGGTCACCTTTATATCTACGAGAATACCAGTCCTCATCGTCTCCGTAGGCATACTGTCCTGACCCTGGGGATGAAAGACAAAAAAAGAAAAAGCAACTAATAGGGTGAAAAGACCTGCATCCAAGATGTTAGGCAATGTGTGAAAGCCTTGTCAAGGCTGTCCTGTGGACCCAGGCTAAAAAGCATTGCTTAACTTTTAATTTGAACCAAACTCTGGGGGGGGGGGTGAGCTGGATCTTTTGGACAGGACACTTGCAGAAACCTCAAAAGATCCTCTTTTTCCAGCTGGTTTGAAAAACTCAATCTATTTAACACAAAGATTTGCTCTGTCCCCCCATATTGTGTTTGGTAGAAATGAAAGGAAGGAATTTTGAAACTTTTTGTTCCAAAACAACTCCCGTGGATCCTACTTACCATGGACAGCAATCCATTTTGAGTCAACCTAAACAGTGAACACAGTTCACAGACAGAGCAAAAAGATATTCGAACCTTAAAACAGCCATATCCAAGGAAAACTGAAAATTTTCTCAGTGGCAGCTGCAGAGCTGGTGTAGGACACAGCTGAGTGGCATTGGTAAAAGACAAATGTGAGGGGATTTGTGATGAGCAAAGAGGATTATTTTAGGAAAGAAGAAGTGGTGAGTGGGGGTGGTGGTGGGGAGCAATAAAAATAGAGGAAAGAGGAAATAGGTGAGGAAGGGGTTAAATTTGGGGGGAGGGGTGTTCAACCATTGGCCCCGGGATGTTATGAACCCTGGTGTGAATGTGTCCTCTGTTCTGGATCCACAAGGAAGGAGTGTTCAACCTCCTCCAGCTTCAAATACCAGCCGCATGTCGGTCAATGAACCCGATACTGTGAGCATATCTCCCGTCCCGTTCCCCATTCCTCATCATGGCTTTTCTGTCAGTTTAATAAAAACTGTCTGGTCCAGAATGCTGCAAGTCATCTAATACACACATAGACACTCAAACACAGACACACACACACACACACACACACACACACACACACACACACACACACAACAAGCTTTGAGGTTTTAGCAGTCAGATCACACAGCATGGATCGTGCAGAGCAAACCCACATACTGAGTGAGTCAGATTTAGCTGTCTAATGGGAAAACTTAAGTGTCTGCTTTGTAATGGGGAAAAGGAAGGAGGCAGAGAAAGGTATGGAAAACTAATTACAGGTGTGTGTGTGTGTGTGTGTGTGTGTGTGTGTAAATGTGAAGGCTTTTTCTGATTGGCTGGTAGGTGTTGTTATAAACAACGACTTATTTGTTCTCTCTTTATCAAAATTTTTTAGTAGAGCTACGTCATCATCAAACGTCTTGTTTTGTCTGACCAACAGTCCAAAACTGTTGTTGATCGTCTAATCAATGAATAGATTATTAATTTCAAGTAAATGTATTTACATTCTGTAACTACCCCCCTTTATGGAAGTTTTAATGGTTTGAGGTGGAGTCTGACATTCCCTCTCCAGAGTTGCCTTCACATGCATGAGAAATTCACAGGAAGGAGGGAATGCATTCATTCCAATTTTAACTAATTGATAAAAGCCTCATTGCTCACTGTTCATTACCTTTACATCAGAGCTGTTTTAAGTTACTACAAAGGCAAAACCAACATTTCCTATTGCTACTGCCTCACATTGGAAGTGTTTAATTGGCAAAATGCAGCTTGACTTTTATTGTGAAACAATCACACAGTTCTGTGATTATTCATCAAATGTGTCATTTTTGGCTTTACTGACAGCTGAAAAGTTTTAAATACTGCAGGAAGGAATGGTCATTGCTTCGACCACTGAGAGACAAGTTACTGTTACTTCCTGTTTTATTTTGTAGATTACCTCCCTGGTGTGTCTATTCTGATTTACTTCCCATCTTGGTCTGTTTCCCTCCTTTTTTCAGTCCCACCTGTGTTTCATTTGCAATTATTTCCCCTGTGTATATATAGTCCTCTGTCTCTCCTGTGTAGTTGTTGGAGTATTTTGTGTTCTGTTCTTATGCGTGTATCTTCCAGTGAGTTCTCCTACATTGTCACCTTCTTGTTTGACTTTTGTGTTTGGACCTTTTGGACTTTGGTGTTTTTGGATAACCTCTCATGCCTGCACTGCCAGTAAGCCTGGACCTTTTGTGTTTTTGGACTCTTGTGCAAGTACTACCAAGTAAGCCTGTGTTGTTTTGTTTTTGAGACTTGTGTCCACATCTTGGGTCTTCTCTCCCAGTCCCTTTCCTCTTTAAAATGTGACAACATAACTGTTAAATATTACTGCACATATACAGTCCTGTAACAGCCATTTAACAAACCAGACTGTTTAACCTGACAGACACATATACACATCCATGTTTAAATACTATATAACAAGTAAAACAACCAAAGGTTTGTATGGACTAAGTTGAAGATGCAGCAACCCACACCGCATGTTAAAAAGATGAGTACATGGTCAATATTGTTCCCATATTGAACAAAGGGGGGGAAAAAAACTAACAAAACATAAAATAGGCCCTCGATCACAAATGCAATCCACAGATAATGAGAATCATTCCCATCCCAGGCACTATCCACTGTCCAAGATACATAAACCTCAGTTCAGACATGTAATCAACATCTCCTCAGCAACAGAAGAGGCCAAAACTCCATTATTAATATCTTAGAATAAACTTACTGATAAAAATGGCACATCACTTTGTTACTCAGCCTCTGGCAGATATGAAATGCATACATATAATGTAGATATACAATGACCTATATATATGTATGTATATATATATATTCCTTTAACAAGCATTTATGTGGGTTATCATCGGGCACTATGATAATTGTCTCTGAAATATTCAGACATCTAGAGCTAACTAACACACAACAGATACTGCATGTAAACAATAATACACAAAACAGAATTGAAGACCGAACCAAAGGAGGAATTCAGTCAGTGTTTATTGTTAATTGTCTTGAACTGTTTTCTTTCGGCCTCTGCATCCTTGTTTTTGTTTGTTTGTTTTTCGTTAAGGACTTCTTCCCTCTCCAAAGTAACCAGGAAGACATATACAGGAATCTGAACACTGTAAACCTCCCAGTATTAAGCAGAAAATGTGCTTGAATAAAAAACTGTGAAGTCATCTTTGTGTAAAAGGTCTATGTTACGAGCCTGCGGGGCGCATGCTCTGGACAAGTTACACGGAAACTGATGAATTGGCTATATCCACTTCCCTATGAAATGTCTGTAATGTCTTCATCTGCAGAGCTAAACAGTTGCTGCTGTTACTTTTCTTGCCTGTAGGTGGCGCAGGCTCAGTTGTACCAGGTTTGAAACTGCTTGCAGCTAGATTATTTTGGCTGAGCCTGATTTCTCCTTTGTCCTGATAAAAGCATTTCAGATCCAGACTTGCATCTGATAAGCCTGTTAACATGATGAGGTGGTGTTAGCAGCCAGCATCATCTTCCTGTTTAACTCTCCAACTTCAAAAGACTTCTTAGAGAGAGAGACGTCAAAATGTTAATAGTGCAGGCAGCATAAAACCTCTGGGAGAGAATAAGCTTTAAATTACAGAGCCTGATATTCCAATTAGCTTTTCTCTGCGGGCCTGTAACACAAACTGTCATTATGTGGAAGCTTCACTCCCTGTGAATGTTGAAGAATGGCTACAGGCTAACAAAGCAGAAGAGAGCAGAAAATAAAATGGAATGTCATTTCTTTATCGCTCACTTCTTCAACACGCCGTGATTACAGAATTTCTTTTGTTGCACTAGATGAGAGATTTCTGTTCCAGTTGTACTGTGTACCAACACGTCTGCTGCTGGTTTCTTAATCATGTCAACTGTCTGTGACCCTGAGGAACAAACTCCTGCTTTTTATCTTCATTAGCGCTTTACAATAGATACACAAATTCATAGTTACAGTAAAGGACGCGTAGAAAAATCTTGCTTGAATGTTCTTAACTAACCATATAGCCATATGTCATATACTTTATTTATATACAGTGGTTTATATTTAAGTATTTATACTTCATCTATTTAAAACATCTAGTGAGGCTGTTTTACAATACTTAATCCTAAACATTTAATTTGTAATTCATGTTGAATGTGCTGCTGTCTCTGGTTTGTTTCATTCATGAAATAATGGTGCAGTTCCAGTAAAGGCTCAGTAGCTACTTGATAGTTCAGTGGGAGGAGGCACAACATCACCTAAGAGACATAAAAATGAGTAATGGTTGTTAGCAGCAGAGTTAATTGGGAATGATTCAACAAGAAAGTATTCAGTATGTAGACTCACAGAAACGGATCATTTCACTGTGTTGTATTAATAAAGCATGTAGCTGTCTCTTCTGAAAGCTGCACCAATCCACATTCTTAAAATTAACAACAAACAACAAATGACTAATGTGAAAGAGGTTGCCCAAAGTGCCAAACAATGGAGTATTTTAGTGTTCTTTAGTTTGTCTTGGTTTTCTAGCACACAACTTCGAACACTGAAATGACACACAGCTGCCCAAGACACATTTAGAAGCCAAGTATTCAATTACTTTTGAACCCTTGCAATTTTGGAATGATGAATTAAAAGAACTACATCTGAGAGACAGTTCTTCAGATGGCAATCTAAACCTACTCCAACAAAAGTTAAGACTTGGCATGTTAACACAGTATCCATTATTTTATTTCAAAATGACCATACAAAGGCTAAGTAAGAGGTAATGTGAGATACAGCAACTATTTTTGTTAATTTAGTTCACAATGAATCCTAATGATTTTGGTGATTCCCTGACTTTTCTTAAGCACCATGAGGTTAACATAATTTGCTCCTTTGAGCTAAGCTGTAGCAATTGTCAGCTGGTAACTTCTTTTTAGCTGTTCATCCATTAATAGTTAGCTCCCGATTTGCTCCTCAGGCATTTCTTTCAGAATGTATCAACACTTGTTTCTGGCAGACTCACAACTTTAGAGTAACGGTTCTGCAGGGATGCTGCTCTCTGGCGTCTCCCCAAACTGCTCCCTTTCTGTGTGGAGGATCTTTCTGCCTCTGACCCACATCAGCACAAGAATCATCATGGAAAGTATGATCCAGCTCTCAGGAATACTCAATGCAGACTGCTTCTTCAAAAAAAAATACCTCAAACATTTCCCACCCAGTTTTAGACATGGCACACAACTGATAAAAAGGCAAAATGACCCCCCCAAAACAAACACAAACATACCCCTGTAAAATAAACTCCTCATAAACACACACACACACACAAACAAGTACAAACCAGAGTCCTGACTGTCAGCTCAACAGGCAGTCCTTAGTCTGTCAGTGTAAATATGCTCTGCAGCTTCTGTTCATGTTTCAGCCTGTATGATCATACAGCAGTGGTGAGCCACTCTAAAACCATCTACAGGCACATAGCCACAACACACACACACACACACACACACACACACACACACACACACACACACACACACAGAGTGAGAGATAGCATTTGACCCTATGCTTTGCTTTGTCAACTACCAACCCAGGAGACAGATAATAAATTGGTAAAGAGAAATTAAGGATGAGTGGAGATGGTGGATGAACGTGAGGATAATGTTAAAACTGCTCAATCAGAAAAGTCACAACAGAGAACAAATTTGTTTCTGTGAGGTTCTTTAAATAGCCGTTTGCAGAGATGATTCTTTAAGCAACCACTTGCTAAAAAGTTCTTTGTGGGACTAAAAATGGTTTTTCTATGGCATCAAAAAATGTCCATCACATTTTCCCAGAGTCATGGGGCAATGTCTAACCCAAAATCCAAATGCACTATCCACTATCCAGATACATTAGTCATAAAAACAGGAAATGCACAGTTTGAGATGATGAAACCACAGAGCATTTGGGATCTTGGCAAGAAAAAATGGCTTGGATGAATAATGATTGTAGAATAAATAGTTGCCAATTCTTTTTCTACTGTAAGCCTCTCTTCTCATCATGATTGACTAATCCTAATTGTTGCAGCTCTACTTAAGTGTGTGTGTGTGTGTGTGTGTGTCTGTGTGTGTCAGGGGGAGTCCCTCTGTGTTTACTCATCACCAGAACAGTTAAATTCATCAGTAAAGTACAGTAAATACCTCCAGACCAAGCCACACTCCTTTGCAGTCGTTTAATTCAAATCACTGATGAATAGGTCGCTATAAAAGAGCGGACAGGGAAAAGAGAAAATCAAAACTTACAGTGCGCTGCAGCTGCAGGGCTTTCATTAGTGCCACAGACTGAGCTCTGTGCAGAGAAACGTCCCCCAGATGCACACTGCACTCCCCCCGCTTTCCACCCCCTCCACGTAAACACAAACGCGGTTCACCAAAAACCAGCGATGAGGAGGATAAGAAGCCTCAAACACATGCACCAAAGTGAGACGAAAATCTTCTCCTGACATAAATCTTTTCAAGCCTCAAACCGGTGATCTCATACTGTTTCAGCAGACAGTGTAAGGATAAGCAGTTTGATCATTTGTTATTCAGTCCGGTCCCAGCAGAGGTTGATCATGTCAGCGTGGTGAATGAGGGGGCCCTTTTGTCGATCCTTACCTTCGTACCCGGAGCAGAGACAGAGTTGGACAAACAGGAGCACCAGCAGCCACATGTCCATATTCAGAGGCGCGGGACGGACGCTCTTCAACATGTGAAGGAGAGCTCGCAGGAAAACTTCCAGCGCATTCCTGCTTTCCAAAGGCCCGCCTCTTGCTCCAGAAACAAGGGAGGATTCTCCTAGTACAGTCAGACCAGGCCACCAGATAGTTAAGACTGTGCCAGACCCTGTGGATGAACTGTGACATGTACTCGATTATCTCCACGAGAGAAAACAACCCACTTATTAAAAACAATCCGTCACTTCATATACTGGTTACATATACAGGTTCTTGAATTTAACTTGACTGTGAACATTTAAGCAGCGCATAGCCCGTTAATGACTCATAAGTTAAACATGATGAGGTGGCATCCGCTACCAGCATCATTTTCAAATATATATTCTCTAATTTTTTGGTTTTTTCATCCCAATCCTGCAAATCAAACTATTTGAAAAAGACAAATGACCTTTTTCTTTGTCTGAGGCCAAAACCTGTTGATGTTTCCTGTTAACACAAAGTACACAGGTGGACAGTATTATATTTAAAGAGGTCAAAAAGGTTGGGAATCATTAGAACAAAGTATCCATCAGTACACAGTGCAGTTAAAATTAAAACACTTAAATAATCAGTTAATTTGGATTCCTGCTCAAGTAAAATTATCATAAAGTAGGCTACTTGTCCTTTTTATACTTCATCTTTATAACTTTAATTAGGATTACCTGTATTCTTTTGTTTCTGATGTTATTATAATGCCTGTGGTGTGGCACTGGGAAATTAGTCATTTGGTAACTTGTTGTAATCCTGTGCAACCAGTCATCCAGTGATAATTGTACACTTATCCAGGGTTGTCTACACATGTCTTTGCCTTATCAGTTTGTCTATTTTGCACTTTTAAGGGCTGTGAATCAACCTGTGTGCTCCAGTCTCTTTAACCTTGTTTGTTTTTCTGTCCTCAGAGGTGTTTGCTGTGCTCTCTCCCTATAAATTAGAAAACATATTTAAGGACAAATTAAGCTGAATGAGAGCAGGATGACTGAGATGATTCTACACAAGTTTATTGCACTATAAGCCTGTTGAATGTCACCTCTCTGTATGAATTTATTAACTACAGACGGTTGACAGATTAAAGGAAAAACCAGCATAAAGTATCTTAGTGAGGTGTTGGGCCACCATGAGCCTCCAGGGCAGCTTCAGCTTCAGTGACCTTTGACATAGACTCTTCAAGTCTGTGAAACTCTTGTGACGGGATGAACACCACTCTTCAAAAATATATTCCCTCAACACGTCAACCCAAAATCAACCACAGGCAGTTCAGTTTGATTGAGATTTGGTGACTATGAAGCTCACAGCACATGATTCACATCATTCCAATCAATACATTTAATGACCCATCTGTGCCCTGTATAGAGACATCTGCACTCATTATGTTTCTCCACGCAGAGGGAGAGTTGTACTGCATGTGTCTTAACCAATCAGCTACCAGGACGCCCCAGAAATCTGTCTTTCTTTAGTAACGTAGGTATAGAACAATTGTTTGGGTCATTATGAACATTGAATATGAACATCCAGTATATAAAGCACACAAAGATACAATACTTGGCCCAGAGTGTCATCGCCAGTAGGTGCTGAATTGGGAGTGACTGTGTAGTGGGCTCCACTCTGCTCTTTTGGACCAATTAATGTATTTATCCCTGAAGCTGTCCTCTTTTCATCATGAAGAAAAAAACAGTAACACAGTGATGATGCAGTGGGAAGATTTTTCAGAATCAAACATTAGTACAAGTTTACTCCCTATTTCACAGTTTGCTAATGATGTGAAGATCTTACAGGGAATCAAGTTGGATGGAAGTTGTAGATGTTGTAGGAGTGTTTCTATAGAACTATCTTTTTAGCAAAGTAGATCAAAATGTTTTTTTACATGGCAGTCCTCTACAGCTGATTATTATTCTGTTTCATGAGAGCTGCACAGATTCACAAACGCGCACCGCCTCCAAAGCTGAGTGAAAGTGCAGTGCTGTTGAAAGACTAATCTGTGTTTTAATTTTCTCCTCCACAAGCATGAGGTTTGGTTATAGATCCTGTGTAGTGTGTGTGTGTGTGTATGTGCATGAGGGGGCGTGTGTGTGTGTATGTGCGTAAGGGGGCGAGTCCACACATGAAGGTGTTGAAGTATTCCTCCTCTTGACAGGAAACAGGAAAAGGAGGCGTGTGGTGAAGTGGCTGTGAGAGGATCTCTTGAGCTATAATTACACATGGGTTCAGCCAATTGTTAAGGCCTGCATGAGCTGAAATGTCCCTCTGACTCCATCTTTGCTCACCTGACTCTGAGAGATTGGTCTGACACTTTGATGTGGTGTTCCAGGCAATGATTTTGACCCTCGGTTTTGTTTTGGTGTGTTTAACTGTTGCTTACAGAGACTTACACTTAGTTGGTGTTTTCATTGTGTATATTTTGAAGAATCCTTTAAGGATTAAGCATTTGAAAGCACTGTTTTTGTCCTGCTGTACATACCTTGCTCTTAAAATGCATGTAATTACTGCAGGAATTTGCTCACTATGAAGTTAGTGATAGCACATAGACACATCGGTGAACAGCTTACATAATTTGAACATTCATGTGCTACAGTTCACTTTGATGTCTCAAAGTAGTGTAATCATCTTAACCATAGATAACAATCTAACAATATCCGGGCAGAAGCAACAACAATATGAAGAACAGAGCACACAACTGGTTACTGGTACAAATAAAAAACAACTTACTAATGAGACTTTTTTTACATCAAAAAAGTCGACAGATAAAGAGAAAACATGCCCGATGATACAAAGGAGTGAAGGGCAAAATATTCATTGATGTTGTGCAATTAAGTGTGTCGAGCAACAGTCACGCTTCAGTTTGAATCACATTTATATTTTCAAAGGATGTTTGGTGATATTCTGTATTTTTCTCACTATCCACAAATCCCATGAAAAGACCAAAACCAAAATGAACTGCCCCATTTACAAGTACTGCATATGTAGCTAAAGCCTAATATACTGTACCTCCCTCTGCTGCTGTAAGTCCTCACTAGAACACCAAATATTAATCCTCTTCTGAAAATAGTCCCCTGAATGTATTTTGAATAATGTTTTCTAAAAACCACAGTACCAGTTGTTTTGGGAAGTAAGCGAACCTTTTTAAAACGACTTTCTATATGACATTTTTCAGATGAACGTTGTCAGTAGGAATGAATAGGTTAGGGGGTGACAATTAGAAAAATGTACTTTTAACATTTAGCTGACGCCTCATTTGGTCGAGTCTGGCTCACAGCGTGCAGGTCTTTCTTGCTGCGTGACATTTTGGCAGCTGGTTGCTGTTGGCTTGAGACAGTGTTTTTTCTCAGTTAAACACTTGTGTGGTGACTTCACTGCAGGTCCAGATACTGTGGCAGCACATTGTTCCAGAACTGCTGAGACTCCTCTGGCTTCCTCTCCCCCACAGCTCTCTGCTTTGTCCTCGGCGCTGGTTTGGGTGTTTCTCTCACCTCTTTTCTGTCCGGAGGAGCAGCTTTAGGAGGCAACTTCTGTGTGACGTCTTTTTTTTTTGTTGATTTGACCTTTATCTCTTCTTCCTCTTCATCTTCGTCCTCTTCCTCCCCCTCTTCTCCTTCTTCTTCTTCCTCCTCTTCCTCTTCCACTTTTTTACTCTCCTCTTCCTCTTCTTCTGCTTCCTCTTCTCCCTCTTCATTAGTCTCATTCTCATCCTCGTCCTCACCTGCATCTTCATTTTCGTCATTTCCTTCGGTTTGCTCCATTTTTCTTTCCTTTCTCTGAGTTTCGAGTCTTGTCTCTGTTTTTGGTTTAATCTTTGTTTCATTCTCCTCTTCCTCACTCACCTCTTCCTCCTCCTCCTCCTCAGTCTCTACCATGGCCTTTTTATCACACTCCATATTTTTCTCTTTTTCCTCCTCCTCGCCTCCACTCTCTTCTTCACCTTCTTCCTCACCCTCTTCTCCTCCGTCCTCTGTAACGTCTTGTTGTTCCTCCTCCTCCTCCTCACCCCCTTCTTCCTCCTCTGCAGTCTCTTCCTCAACTTCCTCCTCAATCTCTGCCATAGCCTTTTTATTAGTCTCCATACTTTTCTCTTTTTTCTTTATTTTCTCCTCCTCACCTTCACTCTCTTCCTCTTCGCCCTCTTCTTCCTGCTCTGCAGCTTCTTCCTCACCCTCCTCTTCTTCATCCCCTGTAACCTCCTCTCTTCCCTCCTCCTCACCCTTTTTTTCCTCCTCCTCTGCAGTCTCTTGCTCATCTTGTCCCTCCTCATCTTCATCATCTTCCTCACCCTCATTTCCCTCCTCCTCCTCCTCCTCCTCCTCCTCCTCCTCGGCAGCCTCTGTCTCTTTCTCACTTTCCCCCTCATCTAACAACTCCTCTTCCTCACCCTCTTCCTCCTCCTCATTTTCTTTATCGCTTTTCTCATCTTGCTCTTCCTCTTCATCATCCTCAACACTCTCTTCATCCTGCTTGTCATCATCATCTTCCTCTCCTTCATTCTCATCTGTTTCTTCACCTTCTTCTGAGTCTTTCTCCTCATCCTCACTTTCACTCGAATCTTGATCATCTTTTTGCTCCTCAGTTTCAGACTCTTCCTCATCCTCGTTTTCTTCTTCTTCACTTTTTGCAGATTCTGCAGTGTCACTTCCTTCTCTGTCCTCCTCCTCATCGTCTTCTGACTCTTCACTCCTCAACTCTTCACCACTTTCATCTTCTTGATCCTCACTCCCATCCTCTTCCTCTTTACTCCCCTCTTTACTCCCCTCTTCACTGGAATTTTCACTTTCACTTCCCTCCTCCTCCTCCTCCTCCTCTGCTGCCTCAGACTCACTCTCTCCTTCCCCTGTCTCCTCACTGCTTTCTTCTCCTTCCTCCTCTTCCTCCCCTTCAGGCTCTGTAGCACTGCTCTTCTCACTCTCTTCATCCTCTTCCTCTTCCTCACCGCTTGAGCTTGTTTTCTTCTCACCTTCTTCTTCTTCCTCGCCCTCTTGAGAAACACTCTCCTCTTCATCAACGCTGCTCTCGCCCCTATTCTCCTCTTTGTCTTCCACATCGCTTCCACTCTCTCCCTGTCCTCCTTCTTTCCCCTCCTCATCTTCAGCATCTGTTTCTTCTGCCTCATTATTCTCATCATCCTCCTCCTCCACATTTTCATTGGAGACTTTGGAGGCTTTCTCATCTTCATCCTCCTCTTCTTGCTGGGATGTTTCTATGTCCGTGCCACTTTTTCTGAGGCTCTGTGAGACATCTTCACCTGTTCTGACGCCTTCCTGTCCTGACTGGTCATGAGTGGTACCATTACTTTCTTCTTCTTGAGCTGTATTCCCAGACTCTGACTGGACACTGACTTGAGCATCTTTCTTTCTTTTTTCTTCTGTTGGATTTAACGACTCTGTTGAAGAAAAACGTGACAACGTTGAGGAGAAAGAAGGCTGCATAATTGCACTCTGCTTAGTGAACTGCTTCGCTCGACTCGGTGCTTTGGGTGGTGTAGAGATAGGCGTGTCACTGTCCGACTGGAATCCCTGCACACTTGTCACTGCCTCACTAAGGACCCCCATGGCTGCACCTGCTATCCCAACAGCTGGAAGAAGAGAGGCTGCGTTACTGAGAATTTCCTCCCACCTTGGTTTTTCCTCAGTCAGGCTCAGAGTTTCCTCTTTGTCTGTCTGGGAAACCAGCAGATCTTTATCAGCAGGTTCAGAGCCTTGCAGGGATTTGCCACCACTGGTAGAAACCACCTCTGTTCTCTGAGGGCTTTGTGAGGAAATGGGGTTACACACTACTTCAGTAGGTGTATCCTTCTTTGCCCTTGTATTATCTTTAGTATCTGCACCAGCTTCACTTTTAATTTTGATTTCCTCTCCTTCTTCTCCCCCTGGCTTTGTCTTTGCCTTCAGTTTAGATTCCTTTGCTTTCTTTTTGTTCTTTGCTTTAGCACTGTCAGCATCAGGCAACTTCTTTAACACATTTTCCACTCTTTTTCCTTCGCTTCTGCTTTTAACTGGAATATTTTCTGCAAGTCCAGTTTGATCTTTGACTGGTGTGGATTTGACCTGTTGTGACTTCACAGGTGTAGATTTCACACTTGGAGATTTCTTAGTTTCAGCCTGAGCAGGTGCGGTGACAGGTGTGGTTTCTTTTTTCACAGGTGATGATTTAACATTCAGTGTTTTACTTTGAACTTTTCCTTGTGCAGATTTAACTTTGTGCAGATCTTTGGATGGAGCCAATTTAACATTTGCTTTTTTAATCTGGACTTGTGCATATTTGTTGTCTTCCTCTGCAGCACTTTCTGCAGATGTCGAGCTTCCACTTTGGACAGATATGTCTTTCTTTTCATTTCCTGTGACTCTAATAACAGCAGATATCTTGTCCAAAGCTGATAATTTAGGTTCCTCCCTTTTTGGTGTACCTATCAAGTCTTTATTTAAAGTACTGTCTTTCACATTCTCTTGGTTTATTTTACCTTGTTGCATATTTCTCTTTTTCGTGGCATTTTCCCTCACTTCAGTCAGTCTCTGCTGCGCTTTAGTCCGTGCCTTCCGAACAGATTGGTCAGTTTTCAGGCTCAACTCTGACTGTTTGCTCTTATCAGTGTTTGGTGATTTAAAATGGGAGAGTTCATTTTGAGCTTGTCTGTCTTCTGAGTTTTGATATTACAGGACTGCTTGGTAATATTCTCTTTTCCTTTGGATGTGACTTTGGGGTTTTTCTCTGTATTCTTCACTGCAGAGGTTTCTTTCTTTAAGAAACTAGAGCCTTTCAGGAGCTCTGTGGGTAAGGCCTTGTGAGAATTTTTGTCTGTCCTTCCATTGGACTGGAGCTGTTCAGCAAATGCCTCAGCCTGTTTTCTAGTTCTTCTAAGACTTCGGCCCTTTTTCTTTCCCTGTGAGAAAATCAAAGAGAAAACAGGGATTTAGTAAGATGCAAAAATAAAAATAAAGCAGAAAAAGGTCATATGTGTAGAAAAAAATCTACAAGCACAGCAGCAGACCTGCAATCAATATGACTGCTTATGTAATTATGGCTTTTTAGTGTTTTATGTGTTTTGCTGCCAAATTTAATCTTACAATACATTTAGAGAGAAAAACCTTGCTTGGAGATATGTTTCAGAAGTTTTTGTAACCTTAGATGTAAATCATTAACAATGTTTAAAAATATCTTTTGTATATAACTGTAAATATACATCAGTATGTCAGCAACAACACATGAGAGTACATTGCCAGTGAATATTTTGGATTAACATTTTTGTACAGTATCATTTGAAACATATAGAAAAATAAGTATATGGAAAATCATTCTTCTTATTATTAATTTATGGGTAGACTGTACAATACCAAGACTGTAATACCAAGTATATTATAAGGCACAAATGCATGGTGGTGCAAACATAACAAGAAGCTCTCACAGAAGGCCTGGGGCTTGAAACGTCATTTAACCTGATAAAAGAAAAATGCATATGGAGCCAGAGTGTGCAACACACCTTCCTTTTCTTAAGGCACACATAGCAAGTCAGTCCATCAACAATCTGTCATTAGATTTACTGCATGTGGGTGGGAGAAAACCATGGTGATGGTGGAGAAAAGAAGAGGAAATCCATTGCACTGGAGATAAACAGATGGTGGTTAGTTGGAGATCAATGAGGTGTTTTTCAATCACTGTCACAGCCACCTTTGAACATTTAAATGCAAGTTGAATAACTCAAACATACTTTAGAATAACCATCATTTGTATGTCTCTAGATTTTCTGTGTCACATGTGTGAGCAAACGTGAAAAGTGATAAATACTAATGTTAGGTCAGGTCAGGTCAGGTTTAAGAAATGAAAGTTCTGCAATTATATATATGATATCCAAAATAAAACACCATCAAATAAGTCTTACTATGTGTACATTTTCTAATAATAACTCTGTGCGTTTATTCATAGGGTTTTGAACATAGGACTTTTGCTTGTAGTATTTTTTATAATGTGTCTTATTACTTTTACTCAAGTAAAGGCTCTGCAGATGCACATCTATGTTCTACAGTCTCACTACAACTAGGACACAAACTGGTTACTGAGCACCACATGTTGCACTATGACACACTACGACGTAGGAGACTCCTTCACAGCTTGCTTCATCTCTGGCTGTGGAAACACTGATGAGATGTGGCAAAATTCCCGCCAACTTTTCCAGAGCATTGTATGCGTGTGTGTGTTTGCATCTGAAGCTGGAGCCCAACACATTAGTGTATTGGCAGAAGCAACCCAAGTATCTCAGTCTGTTTGAGAAGATTCATTACAGACATATTTAGAAAAAAAAAAACAGATGACTGTGAAAAACTGGGGACCAAAACACCAAATTCAATTTCATGTTTACTTCACTGTTATACAAAGTGGAAAATTTCTACACACACAATCACACACACACACAGTATGTATGCTGAGCTCTGCACATTTCCTGGAAAAGTCAGC
>NW_026118114.1:0-30928 GCF_001640805.2 Lates calcarifer
AAAAACATGTTTACATGCACTGGAGTAACTTGGTTACTGTGTCTATGTATACATTCATCAGGTTAGTAATCATATTTCCCCCCTACCCACATATCTTAATTTGAAAGCAGGTCTTTCTAACTGTATTAGTGATACATGACAATTATTACATTTGTATATGTGTGTGTGACAACTGATTGTGCCATTATCGTTCACAGTTGTTTGTGAAGTGCAAAAGTGCTTGAATTTTACAAATAGTTTGTGGAAAACTGACTTAAACTTTTAGATATTAGTGTCAGCCTTAGCTTTAGTCTGAATAAATTTTTCCAATATAAGAATGCATATTTCAGTGTAATGATATTTCACTTCATCTCACCGCTCTCTTGCCACAGCAATACTTCCCCTGTTTGAGGCTCACTGTCATCCACACTCTCACGTTTAGAGCTAGAAACCTGGTCACGTTAAAATGTTTTCCATGAAAAACTTTGCTGAGGAAATTGTGTTTCTGTAATTCTCTTCAGATTACAGCTTTTTTATTGAATTTTTCATATACCTGACATTTAAAAAATAGGTTTCTAAGAGGTTATAAATCAGTATTTTAATAACAGTGATGTATGAAATGAGAACCCACTGCACACTACCTGTTCAGCACCAAAGCAGACAGACACAGTTAGCAACGAGTTGGTGAACACAGCGGAGCATTTAGTAAACCACCAAGTATTTCCCTCAGGAATTGGTCAGTAGACAGTATACAGATTATAACAGAGTGAAATTAGACTTACATTTGCCAAGTGGCCAGATAAACAATTCCAATTGAATGATACAGTTGTTCCTTAACAGCTGGATTTGTAATTAAGTAACAAGTTTATCTTATCAACCCATTATGTGATGATATGGGAGATATGTTGTTTCCACTGCCCCCCAAATGGCCAAAAAAGGCATTGCAGATTTAAGATGAATACACCACTGACACAAGTGTATATAAATGCACACCCTCTCAGAAACCACATTATTTAAACTCAGAAACAGTTCAGTTGTAGCTAACTTTGGTCTGCCAGAGAATAAATACTGAAACAAGACATTCTCAAATAAATGCACATGATGCAGTGTAAATACCTGTAGTGAAGTGATGCTAACAGGACATAACTGAATGAAATGACAGTTTTGGTGTTGGTGAACCTACTTTTTCAGTCCTCTCTGCGACGTTTCCTCCAGGTGTAGAGGTTTTGCACACGTGCATGGATGGAGGCAGGGGAGGGGACAGAGCCTGACCGCTGCCGGGTGATGACTGCCTCCAGACCAGCACACAATGACCGTACAGTGGGCTCACACAAGGTAATCAAATCTTCAGGTAACACCTCGGGAATGCCCCCGACACGAGTGCTGACCACCTTAGAAATAAAACAAAAAGTTGATGCACACATCATAGACACACATATACGTACAAGTATCAGTGTGAGAGTACAACAGCATCTGTTCTAGCATTGCTTTAAAGATTTTAAAGTGCTCTTCCTAAAGTATAAAATACAACATGGTCTTAGTATCAGGATGAAAGGTGTCATTTCCTCAATCTCCTCTGGGTACAATTTTTGTTTCATTTTCAACTATGCCCAGGATTACAGTTGTGGTTTCAGTGCTACACGCAGAGTACACTCTTGGGTCTTATTCTCATAGTTGTGGTTATTCTGAATATATGAGTCAAGCTAACGTTGCACTCACCACTTATGTTGTAAAGGTTTAGAAATGGTGGCGTCCAGCAAAACAAACACATGTGGGCAACCAGCACAAGCATCCATCTTGCCAACTAAACGTCATTTAAGTGTAACACTGTAACACACTTTTGTAGCTAACTGCATGAGGATTTACTGCCTGGCTGATGCTCAATAAATGACCTTTCCTACCTGCCTACTCTTCTGAATAAACCTTTAAGCATGTGCAACTCAATTTAAACGGAACTGACCACATTTACCACTAAGGGTCCTCCTCGCCTTAGAGCTCTCTGTAAATGCCATTCTTTTACGTAGCTGCTGATAGCCTTATTTTCTCTTTCCTGTGGGACAACCCACAAATGAAACTTTCCCATGTGTAGTGACTGTCCTGGCTAGACAGCTGCCATCTGGCACATAAGACAATTTCTGCTCATTATTATGATTATCTCTCTCCCCACAAACTCTCCTGGGAGGGCCATTTCACTTTGCCTCTCCCCCTTTTTTCTCCCTTATGTGCTACACTTTTTTAAGCCATGCAATGAAACGCAGTTGAGCCGCTACCCACATTAGGAGCACATGCCCACAGGAAATCTGTGACAAGAAAATTTCAACATCTTCAGCTGTGTAATGCCATTTCTTTCAAGTAAAGCAGAGCTGTTTTTTGTGTAGCTGGTGAGACAGACAGATGTTTGATTTGGCTGTTTGTATTATTCAAACATTCTTCTGACATTTGATAAATTGAAGAATTCTTCATATATTTACTTTGGTTTATGCTGTCGGCTTAATTCATACTGACATGGATTAAGCTGAGTGCAACCAAATTTTGAGAGAAACTTAAGAACAGAGAGAAAAAGAGAGACTCTGTGTCTATGTTTGTGTTAAAATGAGTTTCAGAGGGCAAATGTAAATACAGGAAGTGCAGGTTTCACAATCATCACCAGCTACATGAAATGTTTTTCCATGTAAGTCAAAGAGAACATTATTCTTGCTATCAGTATGGTTGCATGGTTCTTGTATCTGGACTGAAATCTGTCATGCCGTCTGCCCTCCATTACACACTATTATGTGCTCTACCATATAAATGGTACCAGACCTGCAGTCCACAGCTGGCTCCCTCTACAATGGCCATGCAGAACGCTTCAGTCAGTGATGTGTTAAGGAAGATGTGACCCTGCACCAAAACGCCACGAACATCTTTATGCTCCAAAGCCCCAGCAGACGCACCCTGCAATGTTCCAGTTGAAAAAAGTTAGACATACAAAAGCACTTTCACACACAATCCAATCTGTGGCTATTTAATACTGTCACTGCTTAATTCCTGGACATTCATGACACAGGCTAATACAGAAACTCAATGTATTCCATGCGCATCACAGCTTAATGCTGAGGAAGGAGGTTAACATGCTACTTCCCTGCCAAATATTCTCAGGAAAAATGAGCAATACCGGTCATGTAGTTGATACTTCTCTCTCACTTCCTCTAACACAATTCGCTTCGGTCCCTCTCCACCAATTAGGAAATGCAGGTCTGGATGTTTGAGGCAGAGCTCTGGGATTATTCCACCAAGAAGATCAATTCCTTAGAAAAGGAAATAAAAATTCACTTTCAACATGAATCTAATGCAACATTTACTGTCTAGTGTAAATTAACTTGTCATTACAAATTATGTAATGGCCACACAGAAAATAAACCTTTTTTCTGTGTCATTCTGTACTGCAATGTTTTTGGACATCCAGATTAAAATGTAACAGAAACTCTATAAATGAAGAGCAAATGACTCGCACCAAGTTGGGGGCTTGAACTTTAGTCCTCCAAAAAAAACAGCACTGTCCTGTCCACAGAAATGTCTGACTCTCTGTACCTTTGCGGTAGACAAGGCGGCTGATGACAACAATAGTGATCCTGTCGTCTTGGCGCTGGGAAGGGTCAGGGGTGAAGTCTGTAGGGTCAACAGCATTGGGAATAACAGACACTATCTCTGGGTCAAGTGCTGCACGGAGCACTGTGTTCTCCTTACTGGTGTACGACACACACACAATGTGGTTGGTATCACACAGCGACACAGTCAGGAGTTTGTTGGTCAGCACAGAGCTGACGTCAGCGAAGCCGAAGAGAGAGTGGTCAGTGAACACCTGTAAATGATGACACACTTTAGGTTTTTATCATTTGTAGCACAGAGAGTAGATACTGAGATTTAATGCAGCTCATAATGAGTCACATACCGTGTTGAGGCCCATAGTTTTAGCATGGAAAAGTGCATCATGGGCCATGGCGGAGAACGAGCTGTGTGCGTGCACCACAGTGATGCGTTCCCTGACAAACACACAACGCAGCAGTGGGAGACTGTGGAAGCAGGTGGTGGCTGTGGACTGGTTGTACATCACTTGCAGGGGTAGGTAGTACACCTTCAGTCCATTGGTCAGGTACCTGACACCCTTCCTCCTGCCGTAGGCATGGGTGGCAATCACCACCTTGTGTCCCTTTTCAATCAGACACTGGGAAAGCTGGTAAATGTGACTCTCTACCCCTCCCATATTCGGATAGAAGAAGTCAGACACCATGCAGATGTTGTGCTTCCTGCTGGAAACCCTGACAGACTCTGCAGGACCTCCAGAGACTCCCTGAGATGAAGGATTTTTCACAGCCGCTGCTCGCCTTCGTTGACCCATTGTAGACTTTTTTTGTGCGGCTGTGCACTTCCTCAATGCTGAAATAAGTTAATGCATCAGTTAGTGTACATTTTAAAATCTGGTCATTCTTGGTAATACTAACTAGTCGCTACTATGCTGATCACAAAATCCTCGAGCCGGAGATGATGTCATGAAATGCTGCATTTTATCTGACCAAAAGTCAAAATATTCAGTTTACAGAAAGGTAAGACAAAGAAAGTCTGACAATTCTCACATTTGAAAGCACTGAGCCCAGAAATGCTGAGGCATTTTTGCTTGAAAAAATACTTGTCAATTATCAAAAGAGTTATAGATTATTTTTCTACCTACCAACTAATCTAATCGTTGCAGCTCTGATATCCTGGTATTCTTCAACTTAGGTATGGTAGATTCCAGCTGCACAAACTGGCCTGATAAGATTTACCTGATTGTTAGTGCATTATGAACACTTTTTTCTTTATGTTACCCAATACGAATGCTGATTGCATATCAGTGGGGTTTATTGCCTGCTCGCATCCCAGCAAAACCCCCTCTATTCCTCAGTACCTGTCTCTGTGTATTTTTACTTAATGTAGCAGCTTTTCGATGCTGTCCAGCATTAGAAATATTTTAGGGTGAATTGTCCCTTTAGCTTGAATTTGCTGTCCCACTGTCTGGTACAATGTAGGGCGATTACTGACCACCATTTCTAACATAACCTACATTAACGGTTATGTACCCCTTGTCACTTCATTATACATTAGCATCAAGCTAACCCACTTCGTCCATATCTAACTACTTGATTGACATCTAAATCACATAGTTTTTCTGGTGCAAACCTGTCTTACCGTGGACAAAATGTCAGTCTCGTTCCAGACTGTGAAGATACACAGAACTGCTTTTTACGTGAATATTCATTTCTGCTGCTCGCTAGCCTTGAGCTAGCCAGTTGGCCGCCCGTATCACTTCCTGATGTTTTGCGCTACGTCAGACGCAAGGACGTATAGTCAGACGCAATGATGACGCAACGTAAAAGCCACTGCTGTCGTCTGCTGTGTGGGAAAAATATGTATGTATCTAAATATGAATTAAACACGAACGCTGGTCTTAATAGAGACGCACACAAAACTCATCAGGTATTATTTTTTTCCTTGGACTTAAGCCCGGGTAAAAAGTCATCTAAATACACAGAGGGAAGATTACTGTCTCACTGTATCATAAAAGACACCAGAATAAGACGCATGTTTACAGTATTTGCGAAATGAATGTCCGTTTCCAACAAGTGTACTCTGTTGCATCCTATGATATATAGTAAAACTCTGGAGACTAATAGAAGTAATAAAAGTTATTAGAAATAGATGATAGTTAAATAACAGCTCAGTTAAAGCTATTAAACACTTCTGACACTGCTGAAGGTTTATTACTGGCATCAGTAATACTTGTAAATGCAATCGCAAAAATGGAACCACATGACAGTAACCTTATCTTATTTCAAAGGGTTGTTCTTGCAACTGAGAAAAAAAAAAAACAGAGACATGAAACGCAGGCCACACAAGGCAATAAAATTGAGACACAAGCAGGAAACCAAAGTCCAATAAACAAGCAAAAGGTTGAGATGCGGCCAGGCGGAGATAAGGAACCAAGCCTTGGTACAGCAGACACAACAAAATGCTCTGGTAAGGAAGATCAAAGGAGGAGAACTGATATATGTTGTACAAGGAAATTAGGCAATGACGTGCAGGTGGAGACAACCAGGGTGAGTACAGGGCTGATGAAAAGTGGGATCAGGTGTGTGGATGAGTGGGGCAGCCAGGTAGATAAGAGGAGGGAAAGGCCAGGGGCCTCTGTTGGACAGATGGAAAATGGCAGGTCTGGAGAGGTGATGAGGATGAAAGGGAGGATTTGGTTAAAGAGAGATGGGTAAGCGCTAGAGACAGGGTCTGAGGGAGCACTCATGAAACACTCACACTTTTTGGTGTAAACTGCAAATGTCTGCTTGAGATGGTTTTTAGTTTTTTGTCTTTTAGTCTTTTGTTCTCAGTGACATGACAGATGTTGATAAGATGTTGAAGCTGTTGTAGCTGTTGTAACCTACACACATTAAAACAATTTGTCAGACTGCAGGTAATCAGTGTTCCCAAGAATTTTGTCAACAGCTGTTTCCACATCTGTTTTGCTTCAATTGTTTTCTTTTGTTGATCTGATTTTACTTTACTTTTTTTTTTGTTTTTAAATTTCGCAATAGCTTCAAGTCCTCAGTGTTGGAATCTGTTCAACTACGGCATTTGGAGACAACACTTTTTCTCCACATTGCTGTTGGGAAGAGAGAGGCCCACCAAAGACTCTTATATCATTTCAGATACAAGAAACTGTCTGTCAAACTATTCAGTCAGCATTACTAGTTTAATTATAAAGCTGATAACATTCAATTTTAAAACTATAGATAAAAACAAACTATTTGAGGGCCCTCCCCATTGTTTGGAGAGTCCCCCAAAAAACCATAAATAGTATAAATTTACTATTTTAGTAACTTTAACATTAATTTATTATTCATTTACTATAAGCTTAAGTGATGTTTATTTACACAGGAGTGCACCAAGGATCTGGCAGCTAAAAAGGGAAAGCACAGTTGCCATCTTGCTTTTCTTTGTCAAACTTTATTATTTCAATTTTAAAGTTGAAATTTATCTTGCAAAGGTTGGCAAACATTAAGATATACAGCAAAATGCCTGAGTTGATTTCAGGGTAGATAAAACGGATGACCTTAACAAACACATTTGTTTGATGTATTGTTATTAAATGCTCCAGACAATTCTCTGTACACACATTGCATAGCCAGGTCAGGCAGAAAAAAGTTTGACTTGTTCTCTGTGTACCCTCCATAAACCAGTCTCAGCATGTTGGAAATGTAGCCCATGATGGCGATACCCAGTGTGCCAGGTAAGCTTTAGTGATTTGCTGTCCTGGACATGTTGGAGCAAATTAGATACAGAGTTGAAATGTTTATGATGACAAAACAAAATAAGGAATTAGCAACACAAAACAACTGGCAATGGTAGAAGGCACAAAGGCTAAAAGGGGAAATGCTGGTTAGACAGTTGTTCTTCCTCAGCAAAATGTACAAGGTACATTTCACTTTAACCATTTGTTGACCTTGAAAAAAACCCCCACATATTCACACTGTCACTATTATTGCAATGCCCCCTCTTACTGCTTGCTTCACATTTCTCTCCTGTTTGTTTTCCAGTTTGACAACGTCTTTTCAGAATGGAAAAACATCTCAGACTGTTTGGACGTCCACATAGAGATCACTCTCAGACGTCACTTTTTGGTGTTATACCTCTTGAAAGTCTAACATTACCAGTGAGGGTTCACTCCAAACCTTGTTGTGGTATATGTTACATAAAATGACCATAACCTGTTTATTTTCATCAGTGAACCAACATTCAATATGACAAGTCTAATACAAAGATAGTTACAGAAGAATAGGTTACATTTTAACACACACTGATACAAAACAAGGAAGCTTGTCCAAGGACCTTTACAAGAAAATCACAGTAAATAGTGGCCCTTCAACATAAATATGCACATTACATTTCAAACATTTATATACGGTGGAATGAACACATAATACTTGTATGGTGCAAAATAATAAAACAGCTTATAAAATTGTTGCATATCAATCCAGAATATATTTATATATTACAACTGTAGCAAAGTGTCAACAACAACATTAAATGAAGTTACCTAAAATGGCTATAGTAAATATCTCTGTATTAATAAGAGTTTCATTTACATATAATGGTACTTAAAGTGTAGGTGAATAACCTCCAAGGTAAATCATTAAATGGCTCAGTAATATGTTGTATTTCTGTAATGATGAAGGACGTTTGGAACATAAAGACTGAAAATGGGTCTTTTCTTTTAGGTTTTATAGAGCAACTACAATTATGCTCAGTATATTGCAGTGCATCTGAACCTCTTTAACATTTTTGTTAATCACCTGCTACAGAATCTACAACAGTGCACCCATTCAGCTATTTATTGTTGTTGTATGAGTTGTATGTTGGTGAGTATCAGTGTATCAGTTTCACAGATAGGGCTCTCCTTTGACAGTTGAATGAGAGAATATAAACATTTGCCAACAACCATCCATAAAAGTTCACAAAATGAGCATGCAACAGTCCAGGAGTGGCATGAACACAGGCTGTAACATGCTTGTGAACTGTCTCTTTATGGGCACGATGCCACAGTCATGATTAACTGCCATTCAGCAGGGAGTGATTTCGCAATTTTCACATTGTTGTATGTTGTGTATGGGAAGTTCTTGAGTCTTCTCTTCTCGTATCTTCAGTAAACACCTTTATCAAAGACAGAGACATACATAGTTATGGAAAAATAGATTCCACCGAGTAACAATGGTGAAGGTCAACAAAGAAAACCAAAACTGGTATAAACTTGATTTAACAGTTGTAATATGTATTGTGTAACTCTGGTTTAACCAGTTGGGCTGACATAGTGTGGAAAAGTTATATTGATTAGATCTCTGGCATTGCGACAAAAACTCATTTACCGTGAGATTTTCCTGTGGTACAAGAACAGGAAAAGTCCAAGTGCCACCAACACAGGAAAGAGGATGATTAGGTGTTTGAGATCTTCAGAGCTGATTTGTTCGGGACCTGGTGAAATAAAGGGAACAATTAGCAAAAATATGAGGCAGTTTTTAATTATTTGATTTTAAATATCCCAAACAATACTTTACTTTTTGATATACTTGTTGCTGCTACTTATATCTTGATGATGTTGATTTTGAAAAAAAATAAATAAATAAATAATCAAATAGTAATTTTTGAACTACAGGCATAGCTAATGACAGGTGATATGCCTTTGGCCTTAACATTACATTCAGGCCTTGAGGTCCAGCTGAGTTCACTGATGAGTGTGCTCTTGAAGTGGTAGTGGCCCTTAGGAGCATCTATAGAGTATGTGTGGGTTATGTTGGTTGTGAATGAATTTGTAAGAAGCTTCCCATCCAAATACCACTGAATCTGAAGCATCCTTCTATATCAGTTATATCATATATCTTATATCACAAAACCTTCATACTCAAAGTACCTGCTCTGGTGGAGAGGTCCGGACAATCACTCTGGAATGCTGGTGAGAGAAGACTTAGGTGAAAAATTCTGCTGTAAGTTCATGTGGGCGAATGAATGTGTGATCTGATACTGTAGGTACGCATGATGAATAAATGAATGACTCACCGGAAATGTTTATATTGACAACTTGATAGTGGTATTCATCTTCAATGTAAAAAATACATTTGTATGGTCTCTGATCATCTGTTGTGATGTTTCTTAGGTGAAGAGAGCAGTTCCTCTTGTTCCCATCCTCAAACACTGTGGCTCTGTCTTTGTATCCATTTTTGAACTCTGGAGTGCCGTCATTGTGGTAGAACACCTGTATACTATCATTAAATTGCCATTCAAACCTCTTGGTCAAACTTCTGTTTGAGCAGTTGCATGGCAGAAGGACACTCTTCCCTCTGCAGCCACTGATTGTCACCTCATCATCACCTGCAGTAGAGAAGGTAACTCTGGATTAGTTCAGTTCTCCGCCCAGCTATTTTTAATACAGACATTTCTCAGCAAATACACTTACACTAAGGGAGTGTCTTGTATATCCCACTTTCATTGGCTTATGTCAAACCAGATCCAAGGTCACTTTTAACTCAGCTAGTTGCATAATATGTTTTCTGCTTTCTTACTTGTATTGTTATTTGTAATGTTCTTGTCTTATGATACCTGCCTAAGGACCAAGGATGTAAATTAACATTCTTGTTACAATCTGGCATGTTTACATCTTGTATTCTATACTGATGTTCATAACGTGCATTGTCCCTAACAAATAAAGCTAGCTCAGCTTAAAAACACAACACTGCTGCTTTAAAAAATATGAGTTGACTGAACTATACTTGAATGATTAGCTCAATAGCAGGGTCATAAGTTGTTAGAACATTGATCCAACTGAGTTAAATTCACTAAACCTGAGAAAACATGTTCAATAAACTTGAGATTTTAAGTTTCCTGAAAGATGTTTTAGTAAAACTGACCAATGTTGTGATTGAATTTCAACAGATACATTCTGGGTTTGAAGAGCCAGTTCTGAATATGACATAAAGTGTTTAGAGCTCATTATGTTTTTGTTATCTCTCTGCTAGTTTATTCCATAAAGCACATTAGTGTCCAGGCTGTATGCATATTTCTCTTCTCTCTCTTCCTGTTTTCCCATCATCTTCATCTCCCTCTCCCCAAGTTATTGGCGCGCCATTCCAGATGTTTCTGGAATCTGGATCTTGATCCTCAGGGTTGTTCCAGCCTCTTTTCACCAAATTAGTTATTTTGTGTGTAATCACTACACATCTATTGCTTTTCCCATCATTTCACACTTCATTTCACAGATACTAACCTCTAACTTTCACCCTTGCCATAACTAAAACAGCAATAAATAACACATTAAAAAGCTTTGAAAATGAGATGAGGCACATGTGATGTCCTGGAAGTTCTTGCTCGTTTTAATCTGTGGTCTAATATTAGATGTTGAATGCTGTGCAGATTGGAAAACCCCTTGACGTAACTTGGCTTGAAGAGGCTGCTCTTACATCATACTGTAAGGACTGCATTGGATGTGTACCTTTATCATTTTTACAGATTCTTATCTAGAGTAACAACCATGACTTAACATGTAGTAGAGACACAGTGAGTTTCCATTATGTTTTTTAATTAAAAAAAAAAAATTAAATGGCTCTCTGGATAGTTTGAGGGCTTCAAGTCAGGGGAGCTCATGTTTGTGATTTTTGAAAATAAGTTATGTTGGGGGACTTCAATGCTCATGTGGGCGACGATGGGGAAATCTGGAGGGGCGTGTTTGGGAGGAACAGCCTCCCCGATCTGAACCTGAGTGGTGCTTTGTTATTGGACGATCCAATGCCCAGTGCCTGATATTCAGATATTAAAGTCACAAGTTAAAATATAAATTAGTAATCCATTCCTCCATTCTGCTAACTATTGTGTAGATCTTATCAATAGGGCCCAGTTTCAGTAACTATGACCCTGTGCCCTGTAGTTCAAACACGACTGCAGAGCCACTCTTTGTCAGACAGTGCAGACTTTTGTTTCTCTCCAAGTACATTAATGGAGAAAATAAATGAAAGGGAATGTCTATTACTTAGATCTTCAAAACACAAAACAATGAGAAAAATTTTACCTAAATATTACTAAAACAAAAATACTGGACAGACAAGCCAAGACTCTCTCTTTGTAAACACACTTTTTCACTGAAGCAAAACCTTGATGCTGTATAGAAACTCTAACAAGTATATGGTGTAATTAAAATTAAAGTGGCAAGTAAAGAATATAAATGTTTTGGCATTTGTATGATTTAATAAAATGCCCTCACCTATAAGTTAGTTTTTAAATAATCTATACAACAGTAATCACAAAGTATTCAAAGATTTCATCACAACATCTTTTGTAAAAAGCTGTGTCATGTTATCAAGGGATAACATGTTGTTAAAGTGAGAACTTTTATTTCCAACATGTCCAAAGATGCTGAGAGGTAAGGCCAAAAACATGCAACATAAAATTTAAAAGTACAATCTTATGAACCAAAAGGACATCAATGCAAACCAACCAGTATAGTATTGAATCCGACAAATGTTTATAAAATTCGATTAATGTACCACTTGAATATCTTGTAATTAATCCCACTTCAACTCTTACAAGAACTGAAATAAGAGGACACATAGTTCGTGGTATGTGTTTCGATTAAAGGGCAGTGGTCATGCATTTGGATGAACTTCTCCACAGGACTAAATGTGGAAACAAACTGTTTTACGCAGCAGAAAATGCAAAAACCTACGTCAGTCAACTTTAGTCAATAACATACTTCCCCACCATTGAAACTCGAGATCTAAAGTAGGTTACACGGGCAATAGACTCAGTATATCTACTGCTCATGTCAGCAATCAAATGTTACATGTAGACTCGTGTAGATTTTATAAGAATACTTAACGTTTATTTTGTTATTCTGTATAAGGGTATACAAAGTATTTACAATATAGTCCCACTTTAATTTCAGAAAGACAGCGGCAAACTTAACATTAGCATTGAGTGACTCGGAGTGAATCATATGCAATCTTACCTTTGACAATGATGATCATGAACATCACTAACATTCCCAGAAATGTTGTCATGTTGCGGTCTGCGGGTGGATCAGGACTAATGGAAGAAATCTAAAGGAAAAAATCCGCAAAAGTTGACGATACAGCAATTTCTAACAGTATTACTCTAGTCTGCTCTATGTCTCGTTACTGTTTTGTTTAAATGTCAAGATCCGCCATATCTGGTTAAAAATCCCTGTGCCGTGAAAAATAAAGCAGTCCGTACACGTACGCCATGTGGGACAAGTGAAAGCAACAGGCTGTACAAGAGCAGAGAGTGTGTCCGGAAATAAGGGAAATTAGATGGCATTGGCCACAGAAAAATTATCCGCCTCCTACCTCTCAGGACATTAAAAACTATTTTACTTTCTGTCTGCATTAATCGAACAACATGGGTAGTGTGATATCATTATTTTCAGTACTGCTTCACTATTTTCTTAAGAATGTTATGTGCACATCTTATTAATTGAATGGGTGGACAAGCTTTAGGTTAAATATTTGCTTACACACGCAGACGCACACTCAGCCAATCTCCGTCACACTCCTCCAGCCGTCACCGACGGGAGCAAAGCTGGGAGGAGGGAACAGCGGGATCGGAACACTTTAGCCTCCGCTGCGTCGACACATATAACCACCTGCGTTAACTTATTTGTATGTGCATGTTCGTTTTTTACCCACGGAAAAATCGTGAACATAACGGGGGTGCTGGATACCAGGAGGACGGCATGGGAGAGCACACGGCGTGTCTGCTGTTACTGTTGGCGACCTTGACGCTTTCATCCGAGGTGAGTACAGCGGAGAAACCTCAGCGTCGGCGAGCAGATGCCTGGCTCTACTCGTCTGCGGCAGGCCTCTACTGAAGCCGCACCGGGCAGACCACAACAGGCCGCCACGTCAAACGGACAACGACGTTCTAAAAAAATAACGGTTATAATGTAAACGTAACTGATGTTGTTGCGTTGGTTATATTGTCCCAGTGATAACACGAATGCTGTGCAGCCTTTACAGAATAACAATAGTGCTTGGCTTATCCGAGGCCGACACTATGTCTGATTCAGTAAATTCATGTCCCCTGACAGTCATTAAAGATTTTGTTTCATGAGTTCAACGATACGCCAGGTTAACGGCGTATACAGATTTACTGCGTAGAATTAGCAAATCAAATCCACCAGGGCCTACCGTTAGATGTCAGTGATTGACAGCGTGGCCCTTGACATGTTTTTGTTTGTTTTGCGGTGTTTGTTTTTTTAACGCAGTCCTCTTATAATGCTCAGTTATAGTAGTTAGCGGCGGTTATCTTCTATTGCTAGTGAGATAGCGAAGTTAAATTACCTAACTAGAGCAGTGAATACGGTTTAGAAAGCTAACGTTAGCTAGCTTTTTCTATAAACTGAATACGGATTGGCATGGCAACCGTTATGTGCTAACATATCAGTCAGCTAGTTCGGTTAAAACATGGGTTCAGACAAATACTACACCAACTGTATCTGTCAAATACAAAACAAGCACTTCAGCTTTGGTGTGAATAACCAATCTGATGGCGACATAAGCGCTTAGCAATGCTAATGTGGAGTGTGTTGTTCGGTGCTGCTGCTGCGTCGACCTGGCCCAGCTGGTCCAGCAACAGCGGTGCAGCTGCAGGGTGGTGATATTGCTGAGGAAAATGGAAAAAAGATGCAGGCTTTTTAGTTTGACACAAGCAAGATGGCGCCTGCAGCTTGCCGTTGCTGCTGCTGTGCAGGACCACAGAGGAATACACAACTCAGGACCAACTAGAAATAGGATGAACAGGGCTTACATTGCAACATGCAAGTCATTAGATGCATAGCATTGTTTATTCATAACCATACTGCATTTAGGGACGCAAGTTATTTTGAAAGAGTTTCTCTGTAGTGCAGACTCAATACTAACTCATCTTCTGTTGCCTCCCCAGCCAAATCCTCCTTTGCTGCAGTGAAAAATATCTCTACAGAACGAATTATGCAGGACACACTTTTAAATGTAGCAGTCAACGACTTTCCCGTACAAATATCACCATATGCCATAACTGTGCCTAGTGTTGAGTTTTATGTCTGCTATGCTGTCACTATATTCTTGTCATATTATAGTTAACATCTTTACTGTAATATTTGTGTACAGTGTGGGGTCATACAGAGATTTTCACAGTTTGTTTTGTAGCTTTACACGTTTCTAGGCTGAAGGCTGAGTCACGATAGAAAGAGTCACACAGGCCCTGCAGCACCAAAACCTAGATGTGATAACCTTTGTGCTCTGTTAAGACTTGCTGCCACATACTCCCACAGTTATAGGGGCCTTTTTCAGCTTATTCTTAGATGTCAGACCAGGTCAGACTGGTTATCAAATTGTAATCCTAGACTAATAAGCACAGAAGCAATATAATGGCACCACATGGTTTGATATAGCCATCCGTTTAATGTTAACATGGGGACATTCCTCAAAGTACGTTAACTGGTGATGTGTTACATGAACAGCTTCATATGGACTGATACACAGATATAACTAGTTTAAAGCTAGTGTTATTGTTATATTTTCTGTAGTAGTCCCCGTGTTCAGCCGGGCATTGGTTCATGCACCCACTGCTTACTGCTGCAGTTTGTCTGTTTTTGTTTCACTGTTTTGGTAAAAACAAAATGAGTAAGAAGGATGTGGTATTATGGAGTAATTTAAAAAGACCTTTGTCCTCATTATTCACTAATTCCAGTGCTGGATGAAGAGACAGATGTCTGTGCAGGATTGTATGTGAAAGAAAGCAGAATATATGGGTATTTATGGGTAAGTTATACTTAGCCAGTTTGGTACAAATCATCTTCATTCTTGTCCTCTCTCTTCCCTTGTCTGTCCAGGTGCCCGCTGATGACTCTGTGGGTTTACTAACTGAGCCCCAGGTTGCCATGTTCTGTGGGAAGCTCAATATGCACATCAATGTGCAGACTGGCAAATGGGAGTCTGATCCTTCTGGCACTAAGAGCTGCATCGGCACCAAGGAGGGCATCCTGCAGTACTGCCAAGAGGTATTTAAATGGAGTGAGACAGCAGTGCAGAGACAGACAAAGAGATAGGGACAGATAGAGAGACAGCAAGTAAACAGAGCAGGAAGGATGTAGTAAGAAAAAACATAAATCTCTCACTGTTCTCCAGGTGTACCCAGAGTTGCAGATCACAAATGTTGTGGAAGCCAACCAGCCTGTCAGCATCCAGAACTGGAGCAAGAAAGGCCGCAAGCAGTTCCGCAGTCACACACACATTGTGGTGCCATACCGCTGCCTGGGTGAGCAAGTTTACTGACACATGTGTATGTTACTGGACGAGCTTGTTTGTATGAATGCATGTGTGAATGAGTATGCTAATTACTTGTAACAAACAAAAGTATATTCATGTTGCAGTTGGGGAGTTTGTGAGTGATGCCCTGCTTGTTCCTGACAAGTGTAAGTTCCTGCACCAGGAGCGTATGGACCAGTGTGAGAGCCACCTGCACTGGCACACTGTAGCCAAAGAGGTGAGAAGAAACAGCAAGAGAGCAATTTCTCTATATGAACTTCATATTGTACATCATGCTCCCAGTATAATTATATCTACTGATGGCTTTTTTGTTCTATGTCTTAATTTTTGGTTTGCACTGAATGACTCAGCACTCCTTAATTTCGTCTTCCCCCACTTGTATCTGCTGTAAACCTGTTCTGCCACTTTGTTCTGACTTGTGTTTCTTTTATTCTTGCTCCACTCTGATTATTCATTAATGTGCAGTCGCTCTCAAAGACAATTCTCTGTCAGCCATTGATATTTTTTTTAACCCCTCTATTATAATAGATAATCTGTGCATCAGAGCTACAGTATGAGGACTGAAGTAACTGAACGTTGTGTGGTTTCATTTTGGATGTTGTTCATATGTGTGTTCATATGGAAGAGCTGTAGGATGTTATGATTAATATGTGTTATTAAAATTAGTCCTGCGGAGACCGCACCATGAATCTCCATGACTACGGGATGCTGTTGCCATGTGGAATTGACCGTTTCCGAGGAGTGGAGTTTGTCTGCTGTCCAGTGGAGGCAGATCAAGAGTCAGACAGCACAGAGCTAGAGGGAGAGGAGTCAGACGTCTGGTGGGGCGGAGCTGAGACCGAATACTCTGATAACAGGTATCAGCACTTGCATTGATCATTCATTACCAGAAACACACACACACACACATTAATACAAATACTGAACCAGCTGCTCTCTTCGCAGCATGTCACGTCCGGCAGACACGGAGCCTGCCACCGCAGAAGGTGATGAAGATGAGGATGAACAGGCAGAAGCTTTTGAAAGGGATGAGAACGGAGATGGTGATGAAGGTGAAGATGATGACGTGACTGATGAACGGGATAGCGATGAGCGCAGTGCTAACATTGCTATGACGACCACTACCACCACTACCACCGAATCAGTTGAAGAAGTTGTTCGAGGTAAGAAATCAAGTGAACACACACCCTTTTCTTTACATGTGTTCAATCAATGGTTGTTTTTTTTCTTTAATGTGTTGTTTGCTGATCACATAACAGGTGACAGTTTTATGTTTTCCATGAAATTCACAAGCTGCATTCATTTTTTGCATCCATTTTGAATTTATGTTTGCCTATGTGCACATATCTCAGCTGTGTGCTGGGCCCGTGCTGAGTCAGGCCCGTGTCATGCCATGCTGGAGCGCTGGTACTTCGTGCCTGAGAAGGGCCGCTGTGCTCCCTTCTTGTTTGGGGGCTGTGGGGGCAACAGGAATAACTTTGAATCGGAGGAGTACTGCCTGGCTGTCTGCAGCAGCTCGTGTAAGTCCTAGGACCAGAGCCATCTAAACCTTGAAGTGTCCACACCGCAAGCCTGATTCCTGTCCTCAGGCTGCTGCAGATCGTCTCTGTGTCTCATTTGCTTTCTCTGTTCCTCCCTGTCCTGAGTGTCTGATGGCTCTTAACCACGTAGAGCGCTGTGGATTTGGTTGCTCATTCTCTAGACTTGTTTCAAGCTTTGCAGGATTCATTTCTCAGCAAGATAAAAATGTTACATTGACTGGTAAGGAATAGCAGAGTGACAAATGAGTTGAGGACCATGAAATCACACATTTCCCAGACATCACGCATTATGTTTATATATATAATTTAAGTGTCTATGTTCGTGCTCCTCTCATTAAAGCAAAAAAAGTGTTCTCTAATTTGCGGTAAAGATGAAGCAAAGTCATAGTCTAAAAATATATGGCTGGTGAGATTCTATATTATTTCCTGTTTCCAACAAATCTCATGAAAAGGGGCTTATCAGCTTTGTTGTCAAAATAAGTAATAAGATCAATACCACTCTTGTATCTTGTAGCCAGTTAGCTTAGTATGAAGACTGAGACCAGAGAGAAACAGCTAGCCTGACTGTTTCCATTCTTTACACTAAGCTAAGGTAACCAAACAAACTGCTAGCAGTAGCTTCATAGTAGAGAGGCATAAGAGGGGGCTCAGTCTCCTCATCTAAGTTTAGGGCATCCAAAAATGTTGAACTATTCCTTTAATTATCAAAAAATGTGTAAGTTATTATTCACTTAAGCAGCTGGATACTGTAGGTTTTTAGCAAATGTTACCCAAACAGAGGTAAACACAGCATCTTTTGGGGTCTATTGTTAGTTGTGGAGTGATACACAGTTGAGTTTCTGTAAATGTTTGTGGCAACCAGAATAGTTATGTGGGATTAACTTTAAAAAAATACAGCAATTGCATTGGTAGCGCATCAGAGAGTGGCTACACAAACATACTTGTTACTCTGATCAGTTCATTGCTGGTTTTGCTGTTTCTTTTGGATTTGTTGATAATAAGAAAAGTAAAGATTATCACCAGCTGTGTCCTTTAAAAACGTTCAAGAACAGCCATTTTACATAAATAACGTCATTAGTTCTTTGATGATGTTTGAACATTGCAATAAAAAGAAAATGAAAGGAAAAAAGGCAGATCAAAGTAGATCAAGTGAGTGTCCCTCTTGGAAAGCAGCCATGATGCTCTGTCCTTCACTCTCACATAAAGCATCACCATCATTTAATTACTCTTTTCATCATTTTCTAACGAGTAACATGAGCTGATATTTCTTGCAGCATGTGGACAAGACAGTGTAAATACTGAACCTTCAATGTCAGTGTGCATCTGCATGTATTTCTGTGCACGTGTGCTTGCATGCCGTCCACTGTAACATGCAGACGTAAGGTCTCATCTCTGCTGTTGCAGTTGTGTAGTCGTAGTCTGGCCTGGGAGTGGTGGCTCTATGACAGTGTCATCAATATTTTTTAACCATCTGAGTGTGCTGATAGCTGTGGTATGCGTGTGTGTGTGGGAGAGTGTTGTTAAAGGTTAATGGGTTGATTTGCTGTTTCCATCCAGCGTCTGCCCTGATCCTGACACGGCACTTTTCATCTTATCTCCCGGCTCCCACATTAAACAAAGATGGACAACTAAACATACTGGGAAATTTACCACCATCTGTCTCCTGATAATCTTTGTCTCTCTTAAACTCTCTTTTATGTATTAAAATAATTTTCTGTGTGAACTTAACCTATTAAATGTCATTAACATGTGTTTAAACTAATTGCAGTTATGTGTCTTGAACTGAAACTCTGTGTAATGTTGCCTCTCTGGAATGCATTGTGTGTTTCAGACTCACTGGGATCAGTGTTTTTCCTGCATTTGCTGTGGATGCATCCACTTTACTGATATTCTTATTCTGTGTGTCACTCTGTGTCACATCATACTGTTTTCTCCCCTGCCCTGCATTTGACTACTCCTCCATTCTCCCCCAGTGCCCACCATGGCCCCCAGTCCTCCAGACGCTGTGGATCGTTACCTTGAATCTCCAGGTGACGACAACGAACACGCTGACTTCCAGAAGGCCAAGGAAAGCCTAGAGGCCAAACACCGTGAAAAGATGTCCCAGGTGTGTGTGCGCATGTGTGTGTGTGTGTGTGTCTGGGTCAGTGTTTACTTTCTGATTACAAAGCCTGAATTTGTCAGTATGAAACGGTTGCTTTTATCCCTGACATGATGCTCTTTATGTTCAGGTGATGAGGGAGTGGGAGGAGGCTGAGAGACAGGCCAAGAACCTTCCTCGTGCTGACAAGAAAGCTGTCATCCAGGTAGGACACACACCACAACTTCTGTTTTGTGTATGTACGATCCCATCATTTGTAAAAGTGGAAGGTGTTTTTAATAAATAGAATACAATAGGCTTTATTGTACAATTGTACAACGAAATTGTGGGTGTTCCACAAAGACAAACAGTGCACTATAGAAGAAATAATATACAATAAGAAATACAAAAAGTACACAAATAATACAAAAATACAAAAATATAAAAAATACAAAAATCTACACTAATTTTACACAGTTTACATACACATAGCATTGTGCAAGAAACAGACTAGGACACTTTAAGGTGCGAGGTGGATGGAGTGTCCTTGGTTCTGGTTCCAGGGGAAGAAGATGTTTGTGAGTCTGGTGGTGTGAGACTTGATTGACCTGAAGCACCATCCAGAGGGCAATAGGTCAAACAGGTGGTGGGCGGGGTGTTAGGGGTCTCTTGTGATGGCCCTGGTTTTCCTGAGGCAGCAGGATCTGGATATTTATAGATCAGATAAATATATGCATTTTCCCTCAGGTTCAAGATGAGTCATTGAAAATAATTTAATATTTTACAGGAAGAGATAAAAGAGATGTTTTGATATAAAACCTGGAAAATGTGTAATTTATTTCACAGTGTTGTTAGGTTATAGTTCATAGGTTACTCAGTGAAAAGTAGTGGTAATAGTGGTCATTGTTGCATCTTTGCAATGCAGCACTTCCAGGAGAAGGTGGAGGCTCTTGAGCAGGAAGCAGCAGGAGAGAGGCAGCAGCTGGTGGAAACTCACATGGCGCGGGTGGAAGCTCTGCTCAACAGCCGCCGTCGCCTTGCTCTGGAAAATTATCTCAGCGCCCTTCAGGCCAACCCTCCACGGGTATGCAATCATGCTTACCTTTATCCACATACAGGCCTTTTCAATTAAGAGAGCCATTACATGATGTCATGGGTGTGTGCACAAAGGAATTCATTTAATGGCAGAGTTTAGACGCAGCTAACAAAAGCTTTCTCAGTGACGCGTCATGCTGCTCTGCAAGAAATATAATTAAGTATATGAAAAATAAAGACAGCACACTAACACCATACAACACTGCCACCACCAGCCCCGTCAGGTGTTGGGTCTGCTGAAGAAGTACGTCCGTGCAGAGCAGAAGGACAGGCAGCACACACTGAAACATTACGAGCACGTCCGCACAGTCGACCCAAAGAAGGCTGCACAGATCCGACCCCAGGTACTCCACCTCACAGTCAAAACCTCAAGCTGCAGTAAAGCTTAAATAATATGAAGAGGGCAACAATTAGGTAGATCTTCACATAGAAAGTTATGTTTGGTGAATTGGAAGAGATTCGTTTTTTAACCTTTTTGCTTTCTTTTTACACTGGAACTTAATCCCCCTTCTTCTGACCTGTAGGTTTTGACCCATCTACGTGTGATAGATGAGAGGATGAATCAGTCACTGGGTCTGCTCTACAAAGTTCCCAGTGTTGCAAATGAGATTCAGAACCAAGTTGGTAAGTATTGATCTCATACTCAATTCTTAATGTATGAATGACTGCTTTTGACATGTCTGGGCAGTGATGTGACGTTAGGATTTGCACCTTTGTATCTAAATGTTCTAAATCACAGCAGTGTTGTCTAAACATGTCTACATACATCTGACACACACCTAACAGCACATGTAAACCTTGCCATTTAATAAATCACATCTCAAGTCTGAAAATGAAAAGTTGTGTCACCTCGACTTTGGTGCCGACTTTTGGCAGCCTGCCAGAGTAGTTCTCGTTGTCTTGTGTTTTTATTTATTTATTTTTTTTTTTTTTACTTGTTACACTTTATTTTCTGACCTCTATAGGCCTTATATAGATTTTTTA
Organism: Lates calcarifer; assembly: GCF_001640805.2. Classification (NCBI taxonomy): domain Eukaryota; kingdom Metazoa; phylum Chordata; class Actinopteri; family Centropomidae; genus Lates; species Lates calcarifer. Next base: position 21,555 of record NW_026118114.1, read on the forward strand.
GTACGTGCAACTGTGAGCTGTGTTCGTATGATGAGCCCCGTCCTGGCAGAGGTGTGCCAGGGCTCAATTGTTTATACAAGGGATCAGCTGATGAGCCTCCAAAAAAGTGGCCTGGCTGGTGGGAGACAATCTCTGGGGACTTCAACCAAGTCACCCTGACAACATCCCTGCCCACTTTCAAACAGTTTGTGGAGTGTAAGACCAGGGAAAACAGAACACTGGACCTGTGCGCTGTTTCCCCAGTAACAAACCCCAGGTCTCTAAGGACATTAAAACAGCACTGAACAGGAAGAATGCTGCCTTCAGGAGCAGAGACAAGGTGAAGATGAAGAAGTCCCAGGCAGAACTGAGGGATAAGATTGCTGAGGGCAAGGACTGTTACAGGAGTAAGCTGGAGAGCAAGCCACAGCAAAACAACTCAAGGGAGGTGTGGAGTGGTATAAGAACCATCACTGGTCATGGAAAAAAGACTGCTGAAAGGATGTGCTACTCAACTGTGTGTGGTTTTTCAGCACATATTCAACCTGAGCCTGAGCACCATGACTGTTCCTGCCCTGTGGAAAACATCATGCCTAGTTCCTGTGCCCAAGAAAAAACTGACTGAAATGACTACAGACCAGTGGCATTGACTTCACATGTCATGAAATCCCTGGAGAGGCTGGTCCTGAAGCACCTCCGCCCAGCTGTCAAGCCATCAGTGGACCTCCTGCAGTTTGCTTACAAGCCCCATATTGGAGTAGAAGATGCCATAATTTTTCTGTTATACAGAGCTTACACTCACCTGGAAAGGGCAGGCAGCACTGTGAGAGTCATGCTTTTTGACTTCTCCAGTGCATTTAACACCATTTGACCTGCCCTGCTCAGTAATAAGCTGCTAGACATGCAGGTGAATGCTCCACTAGTGGCCTGGATCACCAACTACCTCACACATTGGCCACAATGTGTGACAACATGTCAGATGTTATCAAGAGCAGCACAGGGACACCCCAGGGAATGGTCCTATTTCCCTTCCTGTTCACTCTATACCCTGGACTTCAGATACTGCTAACAGTCCTGCCACCTACAGAAGTTCTCAGATGACTCTGCTCTTGTTTGCTGTATCAGCAGGAGACAGGAGACTGAGTATAGGAGTGTAGTGGATGGTTTTGTGGAGTGATGCAGACTAAACCAGCTTCAACTCAATGTTACAAAAACTAAGGAGTTGGTGGTGGACTTAGGACCTGGGCGTCCACATAGACAATAAACTGGACTGGACTAAAAACATGGAAGCTGTTTACAAGAAAAGTCAGAGTCGCCTATTTTTTTCTCAGGAGACTTGGATCTTTTGTTGTCTGCTGAACCATGCTGCAGATGTTTTATCAGTCAATGGTGGCCAGCGTCATCTTCTACGCTGTGCTGGGGCAGCAGGGTGAAGGCCGCTAGTGCCAATAAACTTGACAAGCTCATCAGGAAAGCTGGTTCTGTCCTGGGAGTGGAACCAGAGTCACTGGCGGAGGTGGCAGAGAGGAGGATGCTGAGGAAACTCCTCAGTATTATTGACAATGCCTCTCACCCCCTGCATGCCACATTGGAGTCACACAATAAAGATGTTTTAATCTACTGCAGATGTCCCAAATCAATCTCAATCTGCTCAATATCAAGAAAGGGAGTGTAATTAAACCATGTTAAATGTGCTGTGGGAGTATACAAAATGCATTAATTAACAAACCCTGCAACCCCCTGTAGTGCTGAGTGAGAATGAAAACCAGTTTTACAGCATGTCTGAAGTCCAGTGATGAATGGCGTACTGATAACGCAGCATCTTTAATCAGGACATCAGGACGCTGTATGAACTTCATTTGCTGTGCATTTTTAAAATCTTTCTCACTCCCAACTATTAGTCCTCCCATCTATCATTACGATGTCTCTCTCCCTCACTCACTGTTTTCTCTTTCTTCTCTTTCTTCCTAGCGCTTATAGTGCAGAGAGTTCAGTCGGAGCTGTCTCAGCAAGTCTCTTCCCTGCAGAGCGACGGGCGGGTGAGTTGAGCTGCACCCACTCACATATGCATGGAGTCCGTCCTGTACAAACTGGACTCTCTCACTTATATATAAATAGAATCACCTCTCCTCCACAGAATGATACAAGACAAAGTCGACACAGCCATGTGCAGAGAAGCTTAGATACAGACACAGAGCACAGTAGGAAATACCAAGAATGCAGAGACAAAATGAATTTTTTAGTTTGTGTGAATATAAACTGGTAAGTGGCAACTGGAATCGAGCACAGTGAATGAATAGAGGCAGAGAAATCAAACATTCGTCAGGCAAAACATGATCTCTCCGGAGGATTCTGTATCTGAAGGGCAAAAAAAGATTAAAACTCTGAGATGATTAATTTTCTGCAAGTTGACTCCACAGTTTCTAGCAGATAATCATCAGGATTGGATTACCTCCCTGACATCCAGATTAAAGCTCCTCTGTATTTGCAGGTGGATGGCAGGGTGAGTTACGGTAACGATGCTCTGATGCCTGATCAGGCCTACAGCTCTGCTCCTATGGACCCTGGCCTGGACGGACTCGGCTTCATCCACCCTGAGAGCTTTAACCAACCCAACACAGAGAACCACGGTAACACACAGACACACCATTGATCAGAATACAGAGACTTATTGTCATGTTATAAAATGAGATATTCACCATATCACTGACTCTGAGTATAAACACAGTGGAAAATTGGCATCAGCACTAAAATACTTGATAAGTCTTAATAAAGTTTAGAGTTGTAATGAGATGTCATTTAAGAAATTTGGATTGAGAATAGACAGATAATGATGGATAATTTGACACTGCAAGTTGATACGGAATCCTCCTTTTTTAATTACTTTTTTATTTTTGTTGCAGTTGAGCCTGTTGATGCTCGTCCAATTCCAGATAGAGGACTGCCCACAAGACCTGGTGAGTGTGTATGGCAGTATGTCTGCAAGCACACATGGAACTATGTGATTTATCAGCAAGACCTTTGATTGAGTCGTCTGATCTTTTAAAAAAGTGGGAACAAGTTTACCAAATTTGTTAAGGTTATGTTACATACAGTTTTCTGAAGTCATTACCTTCCTTTCTAACACATTTGTAAAGGCACATTTTGGCTGCTAACACTTCTGTTCTTGGTGCTTTGCTATACATCTTACATTACTGCCACCAACACATGGAATAGCATTCACACGCTCATGCAAAACAAAACAGGGACCCATTTAATGCTTATAATAATACATTTTACTTATAAAGCTGCTTTCAAATATAAAATGTAAAATTTTAAAAGTACCTCAGAACAATAAAATGAAGTATCTGATTTATTTTCATTTATTTGGACAAAGGTTTAGGACATCTGGAGCTTGATTTTACTTGATGTAAATTGGACATAGACTATATAGAGTACTTATTGGAGAACTTATTGAAAATTTAATGGATTTTTCCCACCACAAACAAACAAATGGAATCACTTGAATGTAACATAGGTATAGCTTGTTTACTGTGTGATCTTGAATAATAAGTAAATACTGTATAAATATAAATATCAAGGTAAGTATGTGCTATGTGCAGTATTTATTTTGCCATATCACTCACCTGTAGGTTTGAGATCACTTTCTGCCATTGTTTGCATAATTGTGTGTGAGAATTAGTTTAATTGCACATAATATAAATACAAATACAGCCTTGTATGTAAGACAAAATCTTATTTCACCACTAAATGTCTCTTTGCACGTTTGTTTTTATAACACATTTTTTCTACGTGCTCCTCTCCTTTCAGTGTCTGCTCTGAAGCCAGAGGAGATGCCAGAAGTGCGGATGGAGACTGAAGAGAGGCAAAATGCTGGTTATGAAGTTTACCATCAAAAACTGGTATGAAATCCATTTGATTCCAGCACAGCACACTTCATCAGTTATTCGCTCTGGTCCAGCAGTGGTCTGTGATTTGTGCACAGAAACAGCTTTTGTTTTTCAATGGCAGGTATTTTTCGCTGAAGATGTGGGGTCCAATAAAGGTGCCATTATTGGACTTATGGTTGGAGGGGTTGTCATAGCAACTGTTATTGTCATCACCTTAGTGATGCTGAGGAAGAAACAGTATACTTCTATTCATCATGGTGTAATCGAGGTAAAGAAAAGGAACAAATGAATGCGTGTTGGATAGTTTCTCATTTGTCTACATGAATTTTCTTTTACTGAGCTTTTTGTTTTTTATTACGTTGGCAGGTGGATGCAGCAGTGACACCAGAGGAGCGTCACCTGGCCAAGATGCAGCAGAACGGTTACGAGAACCCCACCTACAAATTCTTCGAGCAGATGCAGAACTAAAGAACTGCTCGTCACCATTTTCTTCAGGCGTATCCTACCCACACTCATACAACTTGTAGGGTCTGTTCCACTCGGGTCCATTGCCTTCAGCCCCTACACCTTCAGTCACTCACCTTGTTGAGGGGGGAGGGAAGGTGTGAGGATTACTGCCAAGGCTGATTTTTATCTTATTTGAAAGATAGGGAAAAGATCAAAGAAATCTTTGTGCCAGTTTATGTCTCAGTGAGGGGTTTAGGCCAAAGGAAACTGACATGGAACAAAGCCTTCTTAATCCCCGAGCTTACATTTACCTGCATTTGTTCAAACAAGGGTACCCTGTTTCAACTGCACCATTCAGCCAATCAGAACAACAACTTCATAGTGTTTGTACTGAACAGCCACCACCCCTGTTGACTATTTATATGAAATCACAGTACTGTGCTCACAGCTGAGACCAGAAACATGTAAAACCCCGGCAGTTTAATTACCAGTCGCTCCTTCATCGCTCCAGCTGTTTGTTCCTCAAACTGTCCCACAAATCCCTGCTCCCCTGCTCTCAGATGACAGCTGTGCTGTGTTGGATGACGTAACGGCTCTTAGAGCTGGCAATGGGAGGAGGGGCTCTCAAAGCGCCTCTCCGCACGACTAAAGCCCAAGTGTTTCAGGTTTGTTTTTCAAAAAAGGAAGAAAAAAATGCAGAAAAATATACATAATCAAAATATGTAAAAGTTGAAAAACATTTAATGTTTTGTTTTCTGATTTTTTTATGTGTAATATATTAAGACAGAGATTAGCTGTACGTATATGTAGTGCATGGCAATATTGATGACAGATACAGTTATGTTGAGGTCCTCAGGAGCGGTCCTCATACTAGATATTTTAGCGGGATTGTACATTTGTAGTGTCTTCTTTGTGATCTTGTGATATGAAGAAGAAAAAGAGTATTCAGAATCTGGTCTGCTTTGTTGTCACACAGACTTGCTTTAACTGAATCTTGGCTCTTTATGCTCATCTCCATGCTTCACTGTTGTGTTAGCTGCATGGGCAAAATGCTCTATACTGTATGTAATATATGAAGTGTAATAGTATCCGAAAGGAAGAAGATCGTGTTACTGTTTGCGTTCTATGCACTCTGTCATTTTGGAAAAAGTGTTGATTATTATCACCAAATATTATTGCTGTTAAGTCCCTGATGCCAATTCACACTGTCACTGCACATTGGGTTTTTATTAAGAATGAAGATCAAGGTTAAAATGCAGGATGGAGGTTTTTCTGAAAGCGTATCATTCCAGACTCATCATTCCATCGTCTCTCTTGATTGTATATATTTGGAAGAAGGAGATCCAGAGGCCCAGTTTCATTGTCAAGCTCTGCCTCTCTTGACCGTTCCCTTGTTTGTTTTCATCAGTCTTTCTTTTCTCATGCTTCTCTTCTATTTCTGACTGTCAGCAATATTGTACAGCACTTTGGAGTCAACATGCAAGTATTTGATTGGTGGGAGTATGAAGGTCAGAGCAACTCTCTAGACGGTCCCATTTCTTCTCCATTCCTTCACTAAGTCACACATGCACATTTTTCTACATTTTCTATGTATACATGTACAGTGCTTCTGTTTATCCTGTGGTGGATATTTCTCAATCTGCACATCTGTCATCCAGTCTCTTAATGGCCCATTAATGGTGGGAGGATGAGCACATGTTGCATCAGCACAAAGACACATTTCCCTTATTCCCTTAATTAAGTTATTCACACCACCTCCAGTCAACATGAATGTGACATGCATATTGTGCATTTATACCACAGAAATACAACACATATCACCTCTGCGCATTATGTCCACACGTACAGAAACACTAACTGAAGCTCTTAATCAGGTGAATGTTTAAAATTTGTATTGATGCTCACTCTGGGTGTCTTTGAAGGCTAGTGACAAAAAGATGCTTTTTTTCTCTCATTGAGTCAGTGACCTTCCTCTGTGTGTAGTTAAATGAACCATTTGCTTAGAGTAAGAAAAAGCTTTCTACACTCACTATACCATGAATAAAATTTTGAATGTACATATACTTTTCTGGCTGGCTGGCTGTTACTATGATTTAAATATATAAATAATTTATTTTTAAAAACCCAAGGGTGAAATGACTGAATCCCCAGACATTAAGAAAAATGCTTGCCACTTTATTCCTCTAGTGGACAAAAAGGGTCCAACAATTTAGGGAACAAACACTAAATAAAATACAAAAAGGGTCCTCTATAAATGGAAAATATGAAAATACACTTGCCCTTGTGGCTATCAAAAACATGAAGTACCGGTATATACAGTGGAAACCATCCTAGGCTACAGACAAGGGACACATTACACCAAGCTCCTAAGTGGGTTTTCAGTCACACATTCAAGCATTCAGTCATAACAGCATCACTCAGTAATTACACAAACATTCTCTACCTCATCCTGAACACACTTCTCTTGGTTAGCATTAAAGTAAAGCTGAAAAAAAAAATCACCTGTCTCAGTCTAGCTGGACTAAAACTGGAGAGACATTAGCAAAGTTAATAATCCAGACTGATCAGGAATCAGCCCTGCATTTCTGTGCCTAAGGAACACAGCTGTGTCAGAAAAAGAATGAAGTTGATTTGATTCCAGACAGTGGTGGAGAGCTAACTTTGGCTGCGGTCTCCTTCAACTGTCCTTGTCTAGTGTCGTGGTGGCCAAGGTCACTGTAGTGATGGGCTGACCAATGCCATGCATCTGCATACGAGCCAGTTTCTTCTGTTCGCACTCGGTCACCAGGTTGTGAGCTCAGCAGCGCTGTAGCCAATCAGAGTCCTCAGGTCGCACACAAACTTGTAGACAAAGCGCTTGCCCTGCACCTTGCTGATCATGTCCCGTCATAGTAATACCTAAACAAGAACATGAAAGTTGGAATCTCCTTGTACAAATAAAAACCACCAGAGAGCATCATCAAATTTAACAATTCAGCCACAGTATCCCTTTAGAAAATAAACAGAAGAGACAAACCTGAGGGCTCTGCTGAGTTTTTCGTAGTTCATGGTAGGCTTGTTCTTGCGCTGGCCCCATTTCTGAGCACAAGTTCAGGCTGGTTGAGTTTGAACTCTCCTTCCTCGCCCACCCAGGAGATGCAGTCTCTTGCATCCTTGTCTGTCAGCAGCTCCAACAAGAACTGCCAGAGCTGGATCTGACCATTGTTACCTGGCACCAGAGAGACACAGCATTTGATTTCAGGTCAAATCTTCTAAATAGTCAGAAAAATGAGAGATGCATTTGCATTTATTTCAGATGTGACAATATTTTAAGGCCTTAAAGATCGACATCTTCAAATAGCATCATATAAGACAAGGAAAACATGACCTTAAAAAGTGTTCAAAAATATGTTCCATTTAATTTCCTGTAGATTTACTGATCACTTAATAGAATAATTGTTACAGCTTGGATCTTAGAGTGCTCCCTTCCCTCACATCTGTACACACCTGGCCAATCGATGTGCAAAGCAACAACATAATAAAAAAGCTTTATAAAATTAGAAAATTTGTTCCTCGTGAGTAATGTGTACTACCTGTGCGGTTGCCAGGTGAGCTGCGCTCCTCTCCTCCTGAAATGCGCGGCGTTCTGGGGCCACGCTCTGCTTCAGTACCTTTATGGCGGTGGTGTGCTCACCTGAGCTGGGATTATCTGCACAGCTGGAAAAGTTGAGATAATGGAGAAATGACTAGTGATGTTTTTTAGTAGGGTTGTAGCTAGATGTTTTCATTATTGATTATTGATTAATATGTTTCATAGAATAGTCAAAAATGCTTGTTGCAATTGTTTACTTCAAAATATTAAAATTATCCAAATATTTGCCAATTCATTTTCTTTTCCATCGACTAATTGGTTCTAGTTTTGAGTCAGAGTAGTGAAATAAATAGGAAGTGGTTTTTTTTTTTTGTAAAAATCACATCTCTTCCCTGTGGGTGAGAAAAGGGGTTCGCTGTGGTCATTTTCATCAGACAGATAACATAAGCAACTCATGACTTGCTGAATCCAGTTCATAGCCCAGAGTGCCTATGAGGGCATTTTCAGGTTGAGCAGAGTTAAATATAAAACTTTCATATTTAAATTTTCACAAGAGCACTTACGTGATCAATAGGACTGTGGCATCACCTCCAGACTGATCCTGGCTGGCCAACACATCTGAAATGGACACAAGAAATAAGTTAAAAGCTCTCTCTGCACAAATGAGATGCAACTTTAACCTTCAGTTTACCTCTGTTGACTTCTATGAAGACAGCTGAAACTGTGAAACACACAAACACTAAAACCAGAGCAGCTCCCTCTGACTTACATTTGCGTAGGAGTTCCAGGTGACTCCAAAGTATCTCTCCATTGGGCACTTTCTGAAGGAACTCCTCCTGGCTGAAACTGCAGAGTTCTCGGCCTGGGATGTGAATGCTGCCTATTTCCATCTCATCGATGTTAAACTCCTTCATCACCCACACGGCCCAGTGGATCACCTGGTCAGCTGTCCAAAGCAAGGGGTCTGAGGGGAAAGAGAGAAACCTCATATACTAACAATCACACCTTTTTCACTAAATTACAGTTTTTCACCACAGTAAGTGTTCCTCACCATATGGTATGCCCAGGCGGACCTGCTCTTTGCGGTAGCCTTCAAGTGCTGCAGCCCAGCGTGTAACCTGTTCTGATGTCTCATCTGTGAGGCCAGACCTCTCCACAGCAATGAGCTGACCCTCCTCCACCAGGGCACCCTCCTCCCCTGCTGCATCCGGATCAATCACCACCTCCACTGTTTCGACCGGTTTCACAATTTCCAAAATGTTCAGCTTCTCTTCACCTGAGTAAGGGAAAAAAACATAAATGACAGATTTAGAGACAAACACTGATACATTACTGTATATCTGCTGATCTCTGAAACACTTCATGTAGACTCAGTACCTGGTTTGGTTATAATCTGCAGGCTGAGCTGCACTGTGCCGTCTGTCTTTACTCCCTGATCGAAGAGGCTGTGATCTGGGTGAAGCTGAAAAGAAGAACACAACAGATAT
>NW_026118115.1:0-17066 GCF_001640805.2 Lates calcarifer
ACTAACTCACTTATAAAACATAAATACCCCAGAAAATGTTTGGAGTGTCATTTGTCCAGTGTCACATACTCAAACCAAACCAACCAACAAACAAGATGATCAACAAGCAAATGTCACTGTTGGAGTCTTGTTACATTATCCATCATCAGGTAAATCAGTATTTTGATTGTAAATACAACTGTCCTGTTCATTAAAACCTTTAAATCATCTATTGTTGTGATGGAAAAACAGGCCTCATTAGTTTTCTCTACTTCATTACAGACATTTATTGATCAAAGTTATTGATTTGACATTGATATACAGTAATTACAGTGTTCAGCTTCTGTTTGAGTCCCTTCAGCAAATGTTTATCTTGGTGTGGGACTGTCTCTTTCCATTACTTTGGGTATGTGCTGTGGTGGGACATTGTTGCAACATGTTATGTCCACAGTGTCTCATGTCAACTGCAGCATCCTGACTGCTGACTGCAATAAGGAAGTCTATGGTGAAGGTCTTTCCTCTTGTAGGGACTCCTGTGGCTCTAAGAATGTCTATAAAATGGCTGAGGTGCTGAGCAGTGCAGGAGACTTAGTCTATACAATATGTCCTCTTATAACAGCTGTACCATCAGAGAGGATGAACTCAGTAGAAAAAAACTTGATTACAAAATTTATGGTAGACGCACAGAGAAGGTTAGATGTCAGAAAGAGCCTCAGTGACCTGTGTCTGTAAAGAAGTAGTTTGATATTTTTAAATATGCTTATTCCCTGACAATGACTTAGATGAGAGGACCAACAACACTCAAGTTTGCACAGTTAATATGAAGCTAAAGCCAGCAGCAGGTTAGCGTAGCCTAGCACAAAGACTAGGAAATAGGGAAAGCTAGCCTGGCTTTTTCTACAAAGAAAAAAATGTACCTACCAACATCTTTAAAATGCACTAGTTCATATTATTTGTTAAATCTGTGCAATGTGTGCAAAAAGGACAAGTTGTGGTATCCCTGAGTCTGCCTGGGGAACTTTGTTGCATGTCACCCCACCTCATTTTCTGTCAGTTCTCTAATATACTCTATCTCAAGACTAAAAATACTTTTTACTTCCATAAGTAAAATCTGTGAATCTTGGATTCAAAGCAAGGACACAAAGGTCAGGTTCTTCAAGTAGCCTTCAAGATACAATTACACCGGAGTTACATAATACAGAAAATGGTTGAAAGATACTGTAAAAGCTCCGTTATAAAAGCTCACATGAATCCCTCCTTACACTCACTGTTTAGTTAAGGTTGTCTCCCTCTACTTAGAAATTTTGAGACAAAACACTGAACTTCAATTTAACCCATGGGTGGTGAAATGAATTATCAGTGAGGAATAAACATGAACTTGGGATATTATGTCTGCTATAATGGAGATGCACAAGGTTCAGCCAGTGTGATGTAACAGTCAGAGCTTGTTCATCTCAGCAGTGAGTTTCTTTTGCCATCGACAGATAATCACCAACACTGAAAGACAAACAGTTACTGATTCAAACCAGACAGACAGTGGAGTGGAAAAGGTTCTCAGTCAGTATTTCTACCACCACTGGATGTCTGCACTCTATTGAATGTAGTAGAAAACTATCATTAAACATTAACATAAATATACACAACAATTATACTGAATCTAAAGGAAACATTGTTAAAACTGATTCCAGTTCAGAACTGTCTTATAAACAGCTGGTGTTGTCAGTCCAGCCTACTTAATGTTCTTACCAACAGTAACACAGGGAATCAGCAGGAGGCGCAGTATCAGAAGGACTTGATGTAATAAAGATGGAGGGCCGAGTCTTACCGTCTTATCACCATACTTTATCTGAAAAACAATAACAGCACTGCTACAGAGGATTTCACAGTGGGATGCCTCAAAGGACCAGTGGGTCAAAAATAACTGAAGTGTGGTTACTGCTTTACCAAACCATGCCCTGGTTTGAAAACCACTGCATGAAAATCAGTATTTGCTGTGAAAGAATGTGCACCACCTCACAAACTTTATAATTACAATAATGTTTAGGTTGTATGTCTTTATAGCACTGTGTAGGTTGGTGCAGTGGGAATGAAAGACTTACCATTAAATGCAGAAATTCAGCATCTGGTGTGTTTTGAATAAAACAGATGAAAAGATCAATCTTGGGAAAAGTTTCTTTGCTCTTCATGATGCAGGGATATTGTTTTCCTTCTGAACGCCCCACACTGACAACTCTGCTGCTGTCATCTCCAGTTTGTCTGCCTCTTTCTGAAATGACAAAAGAACCTTTTATGAATTGATGCCACGTGTGTGCATGCGTGTGGAAAATATGTCGTACCTCTATGGTGATGCGCACATCGTCCCCTATTCTCGTGGATGTGAAACCAGTAAACTCAGGGTCTGGATAGTAGGTGATTTTACTGGAGCAGGACAAGGTTTCATTGGCTACTCTCAGAAACACAGCGCTGGTAAAAGTCCTCTGGGTGTTTTCAGCTGCAGGTGTGTCATAGGTGAGATGCTGCAATAAATACAAAAGTAAAGTGGTTAATCTGTGGATAGCATGAGATGACATGGTAACGTGGTATACTGTAAACTAAAGAGATAGTTGTATTTGCATGATATTATATAAAATTAAAGTGAAAATGCTCAAGATTTTCATGACATCAGATCCAGTATTTGATACTGTTTGTGGACATTTTTTCAGTAACACTCAGTATATTTACATTCTGTAACCATTTCTCTATATAGTAGTTTTCATTGTCAGTGGTGGCGTACACTACTCCTGGCCTAGATGCATGCACGTCAACAAACTCACTGACAATCCAAAAGCTTACTGTTCAGTCTCTTTGCACTGTATCAGAGCTGTATTAATTTTCTATGCTGCGGCTAATTCACATTAAAAGCACTCAACTGACGAGTGGATGGCTTTTACTGCTGAATAATCACAGGAAATGCAGTGTGTGGTTAGGGGCCAAATTCCTTTTCTGTTCCTCTTGTGTGCAAAACATCTTACGTCATGTGCAGTATGAAATCAAGTTGTGGCCAGTTATGGACAGGCCTTTTCAAAAACAAGATAGCAATCTTAAGGAAAAGTTCCAAATCAAATGAGGAAGCCAGTAGTCACGTACATGACTTCAGTTAGCGTGGCAAACAAAGCGGGAAAGCAACAGGCAAAAAGCCAAAAAGGTATATTTATTCCAGACAACTACGAACAGCTAGAAAACTTGACTCAGTAGTACCACAAAGACAACCTGGCAACTGAAAGGAGGGGGTGGGGACTATATATACACACAGAAGGGGGTGTTTTATTATATTCTTATGGTCTGAAAACTGGGAGCCCACTATACTTGTGGGGTCCGACAGCTTTGTGGGAATCAAAATGCAAAATGGTGGACACCACAAGTTTAAATGGCTGTTTGAGGACTTGGTTTTAGGATGTAGAAATAGGTTTAGTTTATGGTTAGGCCTGAGGGATAGGCATTCAGTTGTGATGGTTAAAGTTAGGATAAGGGGCTAAGGAATGCATTATGTCAATGACGGGACCCTACAAAGACAGTTGTACAACGGTGTGTGTGTGTGTGTGTGTGTGTGTGTGTATACAGAGAGACCCACCTGAAAGTTGCTGTTTCTGGGAATCATGACTTCCTGGCAGGGCGTGGCTGTGTATGACCCCTTCAACAAATTCAAGGCGGGATCCCATGAGTGTGATCTTCCTTCTCCCCACTAAAGGACACAGGAATATTCATACTGACACACACTTCAAGAGCACAAGTAACTATTATAATGATATTATAATGACATGGTTTTAGGAAACATTTAGATGAGATCAGATGTCACAGTGTTGTTGTTTGACTTTTTTCTCTTTGTTTCTGTCTGTGTTTGTGTAGAAATAACAAGTACTGACCAGTCAAGTCATACCTGGCCCAGGTGCTGCTGGGTGTTATATTGGTGCAGAACAGTAAGGAGCAGTAGTTAATTTTAGTGTTGCCATGGCAACTTCCATCTGGGAGGAGAACACATACTTTGGCCACAGCTTTTATATTGGTGCTGGGAATGTGGAACATCAGACTCACACCTGAGTTGTTCCATACAGGAGATCTGAGCACAGTACACAGGACGACAGAGAATCAGTTCAATACATTAACATAACATTAAAATGTGAATACTGAAATATAACATTTTAGAAAATGGTAAAAATAGTAAACACCCTGGTGGAGTGTGTTGAAAATGTGTGTGTGTCTGTCTTTGCACAGCCTTAAAATACTGAAGTTTCTAATATACTGATGCTAATAGGTATGGAAGAAATTTACATCTAATTTACACAAAACCTCATCAATTATAAAAGCCTACTTCACATCAAAAATCCAGCTTCTGGCTTTAGGAAATGAAGTTGACAACATATTGAAGGAAACGGAAATGCCACCATCATTTCCTCTTAATTGTTTCATTTTTGTTTAATTTGTTTCATTGTTGTTTTGGGAGTTGTTAAATGTAATGAAAATATTGTATGAAGAAACTATAAAGTGACTCACTCTCTCAAGAGTGCAGTCGTCAGTCTGGATCCTCACTCTGGTCACATCTCTGAGGTTCTGACCTGACAACACTGCATGGTTTCTGCCGTAGAAAGACACGACACTGGGGGTGATGGAGGAGATCACTGGCCTCTGACAGTGAAACAGACACAATGATGAATTAGTCTCAATGTATAGGCCTTCTACTGATGTCTTAATCACTGGTAAATGTTGGAAGAGGGTGTGAGGGTTAAAAAGTGTACGTGAGAGTTAAGAGATTCAGACTCACAGAAAAACGTTCGTCTCGGTCTCCATTATTTGGCCTAAACTGTCCTGTAGGACGAAGAGAAGGGGAGAAATTACCAGGTCTACCTGATAGGTGCAGGTTTTTTTGTCACAGTATTAAGTAAAGGATCACTCTGATATTTTGGAGAAATTGGCATATCTGCTGTATTGTAAGGAGCAAGAGGAGAAGAGTAATATCAGTTTTCATTTCAGTGCACAGTCTGAGGAGACCTGGGATGTGTTTTCAGCTAGGCTTAGCACAACAGCTAAAAACAGGGAAACTGTGTGTGTGTGTTCATTGTCTAGAAGATGAAAATGAGATTGTTAGTGGAAGCAGTTAGCTTAGCTGATTAGTGAAAATAAACAGCTAGGCCCCAGTCGAACCACATTCAACAACTCACACATCCTGTCCTCATAAACTGTCGCTTTTGTTACAAAACCAAGTACATTTAAGTTTGTCCAGTTTGTATTGGTATTTTGTAGCTAACTTGACAACATACAAAACATAAATATGCTGTATTTAAGTTGTTTATACACTGTATCTATTTTAATATTGCTGGAAGCCTTTCCAAATTTTGAGTTAATTTATATTTGATTTTAAATTTTTCAAAGTTGGCTCATAGAGACACTAAAGTTGGCCCTATTAGAAGCTTGTGCATCAGTATGATATGGATCGGCTATATGGAGCTTGAGCTAATAAGGTAAGAATATTATTTATTTAATTTCCATGTAGATGCTGAACAGCTGCAACTCGTGTTGTCAGAATTTAAAATTACAGCCTTTAGTTTATTTAACAGCATTTGTTTTCAGTGTCGGGACATTTTTATTTGAGTGAGTCCCAAAAGACTACTCCTTTCCAACACATCATAGAACTACATCAGCATTTTATTTATCTCTTTAAAAAACAATATGGCTAGATTTGAAAGGTGGTGTCAAAAAGTTGATATGTCATGTTTTCTTCACATTCACACCTATTTTTTCCTCTTCCCTTAGGAATTACATACAATATTCTACAATTCTGATCATTTTAAGCCTCTGCTACAAAACACATTTCCCCCTCGCAATGTTGCCAAGGTGACAGGGAGTGTCATTAGCATTTATTTGGAGTTTGTGTCCAATATGCACTCTCCTTTTAGCACTTATGTCTCCACAACTATGTTCATCTAATTTTGTGTGTCTGGCATTTGGTGCTGGCTAGGTAGTGTACAGTGGGTTTATCAGAACTTTCTCGTTGCTGCCTGCTACTAAAATTGACACTGATGAGTGAGAGAATTAAAGCATTAAATTTGCCAACAGTGAAACCAAACAGAACTGAACAAAAAAATGATTACACTCATAACTCCTGCAGTCGACCAGGAACAGCCATTTGTGCTCCAGCTACATCCAGCCTTGATACACTGCTGACACCTGAAGAGAAAACAAATCTGTCTTTCTATCATTATTAAAATCATTAGCTATTATTTGTCTTCAGTAAATGCCTTTGATTTCTTGAAAATGGTAGTGGACTTACAGGACAGAGCTTGGAGGTCCCCTGATATCAGAACAGCTGGTTAGCGTCCATTGCTCCAATAACTGTGTCGTCCCAAGTCTAATTTTTACACTGACAGCCAGGCCTGACATGCAAATAATCCAATGACCATTACAGTAATAAAAGGCTGTCATAGTTTTCACTGATATGTGTTTACACATTATGTAACACTATATGCCACTGGTAATAATGTTTCTGTCTGTGGTGTAGCTGTTGTTCCATTAGTATTTTAGGTTGTATTGTGTGATTGTGAGCAGTGTTTCAAATCAATACACACACACACCTGATTTGTGGAAATATTGAATTTGCCCATGTGATGCCAGTTCTGTTTGCCAGCATGGCAAGCAAAAGAGTCTGACCAACTCATCCACTTTAGTTTTAGCTAATTAGCTGAGCAGCTTTTTGCAGAGGCAATCTTAGAAATGTTAGGCAACTAATTCAGCTTTGTATAACAGGTTTCTCTTCTATTCCTCTTTTAGGCACTGATATCTGTATCCTACTGTATACATTGTTCCTGTCACTAATATTTCATTTTATTGAAAATCATGTTACTATAAGGGTTAATGCTTAGGAGACACTTTGACATGCAGTATTGGAGTGAAACTCATTAATACATTGTTACTCAATACTCCTCAATACTACTCCTATCATCTTACGGAGTTCAAAGGTCACTGACCTCCAGCAGGAAGTCTGCTATCAGAGAGGATGCAGGTGCATTGTGGGAACAGTGGAGGAGGGCCACTCCTGCTACAAAGCTCACTGGAACTTGCAGAGAACTGACAGGCGAATCTGGACAGTGCGCTCTGACCCACAGTCAGGTGTGTCTGGATGTTCAGTTTGATCTGAGAAAGGTGGAGATGTGAGTGTTTAAAGGACAAATAACTGACACACACAACTGATCAGAGTTAAAACCTTTGACTTCATCTCTACCTGACCAGTTGGCTCCTTTTCAACTTTGTAGGAAACTATTTTGTGTTGGTGATCATCAGGAATGGACACCCAGTCTGAATCTGTGCAGTCATCTTCAAATGTGCACCTAGGAAAAGAAACATTTGTTAAACCCAAGTTTAGAATTGTTTAAAGACGTCAGATGCAGATGTTGTTTCTCTGACCTTGATTTAGAGCCACACCAGACACAGTGTGGATCCTGTGCAGACCAACACTCCTGCACATTTGTGTACATGCTGCACTTTGACACAGGTACACGCTTCATCTAGAACACAACACAAACACTTAGATTCAAAACCCTCTAGTGTTCTCCACAGTCTTACACAGGTTTGTTCCTACATGCACAATGTACCCACCTGGCAATCAATTGCAACCAAAAGTGGTACAAGACACACTGGACATTATTTTACATACTCTTACATACTTTTCAAATTGGAATAATCTGAAAACAACCCCTAAATTTACAATGTAGTTACTGGAATGAGACAAAAAATGCTGCATAAGTATGTGTACTCCTGTACAATGCACCTACCTGGTTTTGAAATGGCACATACACATGTTTATGATCCACTGGATCCAGAAGTATTTTAGGAAACACTTGGCGATCATCATTGGCCCTGTAGAGCACCATGGGACAGGCGGTGTGATAGTCCTTATCTACAGCAAGCTGACAACAAGAATGTAGCTTTGGTTATAAAGTTGAATCAAAACTGACCTTATATCCAGATGAGTGACAAATTAAAGGAAAACCAACATTGAGTGTCTTAGTCCACCATGAGCTGGCACAACTACATGCACATTGGCATTGATTCTACAAATCTCTGGAACTCTGTTGGATGGATGGTACACCTTTCTTCCAAAAGATATTCCCTTATTTGGTTTTTGATTATGGTGGTGGAACTGTCAGCACTCATCAGTCATCTCCTGTGGGTGTTTTTGATTGGGTTGAGATCTGGTGACTCATCTGAAATGGTATCATTTTCATACTTATGCCCTATGGATGGGAGCACTGTCATTCTTTTTCTCCACTATTTTTCAGGTTTTTCCTTCAATTTGTCATCCACCCACCCAACTTAAAGTGCCAATGGACAACTTTCCTACCTAGTGTTTCCAAGTGGTAATTTCCAATTTGAACTAGGAGCCCAGATCTCAGCACTGTGATACAGGCAGAGTAAAACACCTGGTTGTGTCAGTTAGTTGGCAGGCTTTGTTACTTACTGATCTAGTAGAATATTGACTAACTGCTGGTTTTGAACCCTCTCAAGTCCTAGAAATCTCTCCATAGTCAGACTGGCAACAGGGACCATGGGAAATAATTATGAAATCATAAATTCAGTCCCAGAGGACTGAATTTTCTGTGTAAATTCAGGCCATGTGGCTGCCAGAATTGCATAGTAAAAGAAAGGCTTATAGGAAACAACCTAAACTACAATAGTGTCATTATTCTAATGATATGACATTGTGCAAGTTAAAACAAAAAAGTTGTCTATTGTCTTCATAGTTTTGAAAGGTCATTGGGTTGTTAACCTAGGTAACCAGCTAACCTACACACAGTAAGCTTTAGCTCATTTAGTTAAATCATATAATGGGTGACTATGTATGAGTAACAGCTTTATTTTCTGCCACAGTTTAAATCCTGTGGTGACAGCAGCAGAGTATCTTCTGATATGGTTTGTTATTTCTTACAATTCAAGAGGGCAACTACCACAACCAGAGTTAAAATGATACCCCATCTAAAATCTATCCTTTGAGCATCATATATACATTCTCTGCATACCTGAACAGTGCTTTGGTCAGGTTGGATTCATGATTTTAAATTGTACTCTAAAGATGCTTCAAAAAACATAAGAGCATCTACAGAATATTCTCACACCATTGTTGTAATCATAATTCATCATTATCTTGAATAACAACAGCATTAATGATGGTATACCATAATTTCCCATTTCCTTCTCTTTAGTCTTAATTTGCCATTTAATAAAAAAAATCTGTTTTTTTAGAGATTCTGTTACCAATTAAAGTGGGACTTTCTCTGTTCTTTAGTCACGTGTGTGTTCACAGAGCGTCTGCAGGACATTAATGTTTTCAGCTATGTGATGGAGAGAAGACAGCAAACGTGATGTGAAAGTAACACAACAAATACAGAAGGCGTGAACAGGAAACTAGTCAAGTGAGATGCAAGACACCAGACATTATTTTACACTCTCCACTTAGAATACTTTACAGAGTTTTGAATTAGAATAATCTGAACACCCTCCCTAAATTTACAGTGTAGTTACTGGAATGAGATAAGAACACATTATGTTTCCTACATAAAACGCTAACAGAAGGATTTAGGACGTCTATGAGCTAGTTTACTATTTAACAAGTAGAGCAAAATTGTTACTAATTTGTATCTCTAACTTCTTATACACCTTAATGAGCTGTCCATCTCCTGTCCCGATGAAGAAAACATCCATTCCCTCACTGCCAGCAGAGTCATGTCTTGAGAGCACTGCCTTCGCTTCAGGGTTTGGCTGAGAAACACAAACACATCTATTATCACTTATAGATCTATTATCACTTATAGAGCCAAACAGCATTGATGGAATTCTGAAGTGAAGAGATTTCAGGTTGGAAACAAGTATTCAGAACACTTCATGTTGAAATATCACTGCTCAAAGCTTAATTACATGTGTTGTGATCTTATATAATTGAATACAAACCTTAAGTCATGACTTTTTATTCCTAACTATGAGACAGTGGGGCCGTGGGCAGAGATAGATAGAAAGCCTGCCCACCCCTCCTATGTAGGGCCCCCAGACTGAAAGAGTTTTGCGTCTCTTTACTTACTTTTTGTTTCTTTGTAGTTATTTGGTGTGTCTCCAAGAGGACTGTCACACAGTATGGTAGACCACTGTTCATTTCAACAGGTTGTTTTATCCATAACTGTTTAATAACCTTAACTGCGTGTTTATTATTGTAACCACAACAACAAAGGTCCAGTATGCATGCTGCTAGTACGTTCCTATGGGCTGTATCTGAGGGTAGAGACAAAAGATCTCTAAGGTCTTTTAGGCTGAATATCTTGTTGGTCTTTATGGTCATTTTGTGTCTTTTAACTCAGCTCTGTGACCATCAAAGAAGACATTAAATATCAGGAGCTCTGGCCCATGGGCCCCCTGACATCTCAGGCCCCTGGGCCTGAGCCCTGTAGGTCCTTTTGGTAATCCAGCCACAGTCTCCTACAACCATAGGTCATAATAAAGCATCAAATCCATTTAACCACCAAACAATCTGACCTCTCACTTCACCTACACATACAATCCTGCAGGATCTTGCAGCATTTTGCTTTTAATGTGTATAAAGCCAGACCTAAGTCAACAAAACTTAGTTGCTTGTTCACACAAGCTTTTAGAGAACTACACTGTGTAAGGTATGTTTGTCTCCATAGTTTCCATTAATAGATATTGTTGAAGTCTTTGAGTTTCTGTCCCCAAAGAAAACCTGGGGACAAACTAATGTCATTTAATAGAAGTATAATAGTACTGTAAAATATGACACAGTCTTACATTCTTCTTTTAACTCCATATAAATTAGTTAAGGTTTCTTTGATTTTTATTTTTTGTCATTGCTAAAACTTTCAAAAATATGAAAACAAATAAGAACCCACCGTCAGTCTTGACTTGGCGGTACAGACACTTGATACATTTATCAGTGTAGCTACGTGGTATGAGTGTGCAGTCACAGTAACCGACAAATGAATTAAAGAAGCTTCTAACCTTCACAAACTGACTTCTTACCTTTGTAACACTTGTCTTTCGGGACAGACACTGCAGAAGTCTGGATCTGAATCGTCCTCTCCGGTGAGATCGGGCTGATGTCAAACACCAGCAGCTCGGTGTTGCTCTGTCCTACGTCCACACTGAACACTCCGCTCCAGAGCACCGAGGCCCGCCCGGGATCACCGAGGAGGCCAGGAGTCTGTTCCCCTCACCACCAGCTTCAGAGACACTGAGAGTCGCACCCCGCAGAGACCTGTAAGTCTGGGTCTTGCTGGTTTTGCCCTCAAGCCAAATGAGACGGACGTTGTTACTTTTAGCGCTTGAGAGCACGTTGGAGAGCAGATACATGGTTGAACTGATCTGAAATCCGTCCACAAACTCCACATCACCTTTACTTTTGAATGTTGGGCTGCGATGGTTATCAGTGATAGAAAATATACCTCCCAGCTGTTTATCATCTGTATTGTGAAGGTTGACAGTTTGGATATTAGAGGTGCAGCTGCTCTGTTCGGTGTTGGTTGATGTTGCTGTACCCCGGTCAGAATGTAAGTGTCTTGTGTTGGATTCTTCTTCAGATTCACCAAGACCGCGACGGACGCGTTGCTGCTCCTCAGTGGTCCCACCTGGATGCTCTCCCTGTGCACAAGGTTAGAGATGTTCTTCAGGTCCAGAACCTCGCAGTAACCACACTCCTTGTCGATCACCCCGCAGCAGATCAGAGTGTCGTTCTCAACAAATGGCAACAACACGTTGACTCTGAAAGTTGCGTCCCACGAAGCCGTCTCAGAAACCCGGTAAAACGACACGTCGTCCGGCTGTTGGTTCCCGCCCTTCAAGATTCCTCTCAGGGTCAGACTGTGGACCAGAGTCAGGTCGTGGTTCAGCTGGTACAGCTTCTCCTCTGTAGCGATGTAAACCGTGTTTGTGGTCACGGCGAAGTGGCGGAGATCTCCATCAAAAGTGAAGCCTCCATCCTCCCCCAGACACCGAGCCGCTCCTCCCCAGAGGATAAATAACAGACCAGGCAGCAGGATCATCTTCTACAGCGGTGGCAGCTTTGACTGGGAAACGCTCACACACTGACGGCCTGCATGGTGCTCTGCCTCCACCACAGTGTCACCAGAGTCGTGCGTAAAAGCGCAGCGCGCCTCTGTTGAAAAGAGAAATGTCGAAAGTGGGAGGGAGCGCCAACGAAAGCGAAAACCAACAGACTTTTTAACTGGTTCTAAGATAAAGTGATTTTGCAGCATTACTGTTTTCACTCAGCTCCATTCGTCTCACCTTTACCATGTTTTTAACAAAGTTCTATAGAGCCTGTGTACGCAGTCACATGTGTGCGCTTCCGGGCAAATTCCTAACTTGTACAGCCTTCAGCAGTGGAACAGATATAGTTCCTTTCAGATTTTACTGCCCAAATTAAGGAATGAATTAAAATAAATAAAATAATTTTTTACATGTAATAACAGACGCGCTGACTGCCACTAAGCTAAAGAAACAACAGTCGATATTCTATTGTGTTAGATCTGTGTGCAATCTGCGGCACAAAATGTTGATTGGATTTTAAATTCTAGCGGAGATCCCAGTTTTTAAAGACAGCAATAATGTCAGGGTGAACTTTACTGAAACATGTATAAAGTAATTTAAGAGAAAACTAGCACATTTACACCTGATGATAGAATGGTGCAACCATAACAACATGTGTTTAGGTTTGAATGTTTCATTTACACATAGTGTATATGTGACAGTGCCAAACTAAGTGATTTGTCCAACTTTACAGAAATAAAAGGGGAAGTTCAGCTTTGCATTAACCTGAAATTAACCCACACCTGGGAGCAAGATGACAACAAATAATGACCCTAATCAGTGATGCTTTCACAATATTTGGAGTGGATCCAATGAATAAAAACAATTAAAAATAAAATGAATATTCAGTATGTAAAGAGACAGTGTTTTTTGCTTGCCTATAGGGACAGTCTTCAGGATAGTTCAGTCTGATGAAACTGTACTGAGTTACATTATAGGAGGTGTAGGACTTCGTGGGAGTGCAAAATTAAGTCTCTTCAATTGCTTTTACCAAACTTTTTTATGACAACTCAGCATGGCAAGTAACAGCATGGAACCAAAACTGACTACTCAGCTAACTGTATAAGAACGTTCTTGGTTTTAAGGTTCCCTAATGTATCTGCAAAAACTCCTATAATTTCACTAAAGGTTCTCTGAATGTCCTAGGAAGGTAATTGCAAGTACCTAAATACAACCAAAAAAGAAAATGATCGGTTGGTCCTGTAAAGGTTCCTGTAATATCCCTAAAGGTTCTACAAATGTAATGGGAATGTGGTACAGAAACCTATAGGGGGAACGTTCGATTGTTATGGACCCCTAAAAGTTTACAGAAAGTCCTGAATGTTCCCTGTAAGTTCACCAAATAATGTCCCTCAGTGTCCTTTACATCAACAGGAATGTACAAGGTAAATGGACTGTACTTATATATAAGTACATATATATGTATATATATATGTACTTTTTGACCACCCAAAGCACTTCACACTATTCACCCATTCACACACACATTCTTACAGTTCTATAAATTAGTGCTAACACATACAGTGCTGACACATCGGAGGCAATTTGGGGTTCAGTATCTTGCCCAGTATCTTACTTCGGGAGGGAGCCAGGAATCGAACCACCAACCTGGTGGGCGACTGCTCTACCTCCTGAGCCACAGCCGCCCCCTAAACGTAATGTCCTTTATATGAGTGGGGATGTTAGAACATTCTGGGAACATACAATTTCTAACTGGGTTAGGCCCATAAGTCCTCACGAAACATCTCCATAAGACCATCAGAGAACCATATGGGAATGTTCTGTTTACATCCGATATATCTTCTTTGTAATGTTGCTATGTGACCACAAAATAACCAAAATGGAACATCCCTTTAAAAATAGGGACTTTGAACTACAGCACTTTCACAACAAAAAATAAAGGACATTTCAGGAACATGCCCAATGTTTTGTGAAGGTTTTTTTAGGGAACGTTATACAAGGTCCTCTCCTACATGGGTATACATACTAGAGTTGAGTTTGTCTGTCAGGACTATGAATTACATTATTAGGATAAATCTATAAAGAATTATTTATGAGATTTGGACATTATGTTAATATTTTCTGAAAGATTTTGTACTGTGCAGTTAGTTAGATGAACAAAACATTATGACTGACTGAAGAAGAAGGTTAAGTAAGTACGGAAATGTGTTAACGTTTGACTGAGCTTTTCAAACGGTTCCTTTTTGAGAGAAGTCGAGTGGCAACGTGGATGGAAATTCAAAAACTTGATTATAAACCTTTGTTATCACTTTCAGCCACTAGGGGTCACTGTCCACCTTCGCTGCGGACATGCAGTGGCATGCAGCAGCAGCCCGGTCAGAGGCAGCAGAGTGTCGGGCACTCCAGCAGCTCCGCTCCGTATATTTCCACTGACCCTCCGTTTTAGGGCTTCATTCATCCCAGTCAGAGCTGCAGTTCGGTCTGTCCAGACAGGATCAGTCCATTCATCCCTCGTCTGTCCGTCCAGCTGTACACATCTCTCCCTCGATCCAGCGGTGCGCTGCGTCCGCATCTGCGAAGGTCAGACACATAATTTTTGATCAGCGGACTTGCCAACTTTTTTCTTTTTTAATTTATCTCATCCAGATCAGCGTTTCATCGTCGGGATTTTATTACTGCATTAAGCGGTCTCTGGTGAGTCTTTCTGCCAGTGTTTTCACGTCAGGTGCTTCCCTTCAGGAGACCGCTCTGCGACACTGAGGTGTGGAAACGATCAAACCCATGGTCAGGCCAGAGGGTTTGATATTTTCCTAACAGAAAGAAACCTTTGGGGAAGGTCAAACGCTCTGATTCCTCCGAGACGCAGCTGTTTCTCACGACATAAAGATTTCTATGAAATTTCAATGGGTATTTACGTTTGTCCTTGGTATTCATGCTTGTTTAAATGGACAATATTTATTTGATGGTCATTTATATTACATTTTACAGAATCTCAGTAAAAGTCTTTGTTTTTGGAAGAAGAGTAAAATTTAAAAAGTTGGAGAAATATTTCCAGTCAGTCATTTGGGATATTGAATGGGAACAAACTGAAGATAAATCACACAAAGTAAAAATATAGTTTTTTTTTTCTAATGCAATCACAGTTGTGAATTTACAGCTCCATCTTCATGAACATGCAGTTTAATCTTACTTTGCTACTTGATCTTTCTCCACCTTCCCCTCTTGGGTTCGAGGACGTAATTGGCATTCATGAGCAGCTTTGAGTGTTGCATAATAGCCTGCATCCCAATGGGATTTAGGGGCACTCAGCACATCCTACACACACGCTTGCCAAACTGGGGTCCTGGGGACTCTGTGAGGTCCTCAAGACGGCTGTAGGTGGAATGCCAACAAAAATGAAGATTGTTTGAGGTCAGTGTTGAAATCAGATAACAGAAACTTGAGCATCCTCATAAACAACAAGTAACAGCAGCTTTTATCTGTCATACACATATCAAGATAAAGTGCAAATAGTATAATGGATCCTAATGAAGTGCAATGGCAATGACTCACAGGGGTGGAATATAACTGCATTTACAAGTACTGTACTTATGTTCGGTTCTGAGGTATTTGAACCTTATTTGCATATTTCCATTTTATGCCACTTTACTTGGAATGTTTACACTGAAACAATTAATGTAAACGTAACTTTTGCTTGTTTACAGGAACTCCAGCAAATACTTTATACTTAGAATTTAATTTAATTTACTTAGAACAGAGTATATGTCAAACTGTGGTATTTCTATCTTTACTTAAGTAAAGGATTTACACTTCCACCTCTAACGACTCATAGAATAGCTGTTCCTATCACGTTTTGTTTTTGGTTTGAGTAACATCTTGTCTTAACTCCATCAGTAGAAAGACAAATATCTTCTAAGAGAGAAGACTTTGAGATAAAAACATGATCAAACAGAGCCAAACTGGTCCAAAGTCCAATCAGTATGAGGGCTGTCTGACAGAGACCGGTCATTGCTGGCTGAAAACACCAAGTGTTTACAGCTGCAGAAAGAACTGTAGGAACAGGACAGTATCTTTAAAGACACAATTTTCACCTAGTTCTTTAAATCTACTATATTTTTTGAAAATAAAAGCAAGGTAATAGGTTTCAGTAGGACATAACAGCATTCTTTTCCCCACTGGTTTCACTGGTTTCCCTTCAGAGGCAGTGCACCAGTTCACTGTATGTATTTTGATGACAGGCCTGTGGTTTGCAGTCTTTCTATAGCCTGTGGTGCAGCAGGTCTCCTCCCATGGTTTGGAGCTCAGAGGTCTGTAATCTCCCTCAACCACAGAACCACCACCCAGATTCATTTCTCAGGGTAAAAATGACACAAAATCCAGCTGGGCACACAGCGGAAAAAAAAACACGTGCCCAGTTTGACAGTTTGGATGGAGTCCCTGTACATCAGAGGTCTATGGGTAAAAAAAAAAAAAAAAAAGGCAGTGGATTCTCAATAGAGGGTATCAGGTCTATTGTTCTCATTTTTTCCTTTCACAAAAGTAACACAGAACAGTTTTTGTGTTGGGCTGAGTATGTAGACAAATATGTTATAATTTATTAGGATGAAACGCCTGATTATACAGTAGAATGTCCATCAAATTCAGTCTAAACATAGAGGCATGTTTTATGTCACAGTTGGTATCCTTTGGCTTCAGCCTGAAAAGTAATATAGCTGTACTTTTACTGTTCTGTCTTGTAGCAACTTCGCTATTACTTGGTAAAGGTGATACTTGTATTCAGTTTGTACTGTAGCAGTGTAGTTAGTTTTGCTTAAATCTTGCTGAGTTACACGAGAAGACTGATAACACTCACACACCTTTATGTTAACTATAAAGCTACAGCCAGGAATTGGTTAGCTTAGCATAAAGACTGGAAACAGGGGGGTACAGCCAGCTAGCCCGACTCTGTTCAGTTAGCTTGGCATGATAACCCGGCCAAGAAGTAGCCTAGCATATTAAACCACAACTTG